>NC_134907.1:22694249-22709249 GCF_041734735.1 Babylonia areolata
ACAGCACAAACTCACTTCTTTAAAGACGCACATACATCATGTCATACTATACTTGTATCTTGAATTGACAGTATCATCAATCATTGTTCATTTCTGTTCGTATATTTGTTTCAGTGTTTCTTTACATTTATCATTTTTTGAGTTAACAGATAATTACGCATCAATTTGTAATGACTATATATTATAAAAAAAAAAATTAAAAAAAAAAATATATATATGTATATATATATATATATATATATATATAGAGAGAGAGAGAGAGAGAGAGAGAGAGAGGGGGGGGTAGAGATTCGGATTTAGATTCAGATGGTTTATTCATTAAGGCCATAGCCCCATATGAATACACACACACACACACACACACACACACACACACACACAGATATCTCACAATTTTTATTTTTATCTTGAGCACACCACTTACATATCATTATAAATTAACCTACTCAGCTGTTAAGAAAGAAAAGAAGAAGAAGAAGAAGAAGAAGAAGAAGAAGAAGAAGAAGAAGAAGAAACCAAAAAAAAAAAAGAAAAGAAAAGACAGTGACTACATTACTTATTTTGAAACCACGGTCAGAAATCTACACACCACAGTTTTTAACAGAAAGAAGCAGCCTCACATCACTGCATTACCGCCACTGACAACACACGTGTCATAAAAACATACATCGCCCATCATCCAGCCTGCCACTAATTAATGACATACTTTTTTTGGGGGGGGGCCATGGTATACGCTACCATATGTTCTCTAGCATTCTTCACTTTAACCCCTACACTGCTGCTGACGCTACCAGTTTGCTTGTCAGCGAAGGGGTGTGGCCTCAGTGAAATGAGATTGAGTTTGCAGCCTAGGAAGTTAGGTCCACCTTTTTTTTCTTTCTTTTTGGTTTTGTTTTGGTCCCACCATCTGCACGGATTGTGGAGCATCATCACTCTCACTCCGATCGTTCCGTGTCCCATACAACACACAGCATTATCACTGTGTCCCCATACAACACACAGCATTATCACTGTGTCCCCATACAGCACACAGCATCATCACTGTGTCCCCATACAGCACACAGCATCATCACTGTCCCCTTACAACACACAGCATTATCACTGTGTCCCCATACAACACACAGCATCATCACTGTGTCCCCATACAACACACAGCATTATCACTGTGTCCCCATACAGCACACAGCATCATCACTGTGTCCCCATACAGCACACAGCATTATCACTGTCCCCATACAGCACACAGCATTATCACTGTGTCCCCATACAGCACACAGCATTATCACTGTGTCCCCATACAACACACAGCATTATCACTGTCCCCATACAACACACAGCATTATCACTGTCCCCATACAACACACAGCATTATCACTGTGTCCCCATACAGCACACAGCATTATCACTGTCCCCTTACAACACACAGCATTATCACTGTGTCCCCATACAACACACAGCATTATCACTGTCCCCTTACAACACACAGCATTATCACTGTCCCCATACAACACACAGCATTATCACTGTCCCCATACAACACACAGCATTATCACTGTGTCCCCATACAGCACACAGCATTATCACTGTGTCCCCATACAACACACAGCATTATCACTGTGCCCCATACAACACACAGCATTATCACTGTGTCCCCATACAACACACATCATCATCACTGTGTCCCCATACAACACACAGCATTATCACTGTCCCCATACAACACACAGCATTATCACTGTGTCCCCATACAACACACAGCATCATCACTGTGTCCCCCATACAACACACAGCATTATCACTGTGTCCCCATACAACACACATCATTATCACTGTGCCCCCATACAACACACAGCATCATCACTGTGTCCCCCATACAACACACATTATCATCACTGTGTCCCCCATACAACACACAGCATTATCACTGTCCCCATACAACACACAGCATTATCACTGTGTCCCCATACAACACACAGCATCATCACTGTGTCCCCATACAACACACAGCATTATCACTGTGTCCCCATACAACACACAGCATTATCACTGTGTCCCCATACAACACACATCATTATCACTGTGTCCCCATACAACACACAGCATTATCACTGTGTCCCCATACAACACACAGCATTATCACTGTCCCCATACAACACACAGCATTATCACTGTGTCCCCATACAACACACAGCATCATCACTGTGTCCCCATACAACACACAGCATCATCACTGTGTCCCCATACAACACACAGCATTATCACTGTGTCCCCATACAACACACAGCATTATCACTGTGTCCCCATACAACACACAGCATTATCACTGTGTCCCCATACAACACACAGCATTATCACTGTGTCCCCATACAACACACAGCATTATCACTGTGTCCCCATACAAGCACACAGCATTATCACTGTGTCCCCATACAAGCACACAGCATCATCACTGTGTCCCCATACAACACACAGCATTATCACTGTGTCCCCATACAACACACAGCATTATCACTGTGTCCCCATACAACACACAGCATTATTACTGTCCCCATACAACACACAGCGTTATCACTGTGTCCCCATACAGCACACAGCATCATCACTGTGTCCCCCATACAACACACAGCATCATCACTGTCCCCATACAACACACAGCATCATCACTGTGTCCCCATACAGCACACAGCATCATCACTGTGTCCCCATACAACACACAGCATCATCACTGTCCCCATACAACACACAGCATCATCACTGTGTCCCCATACAACACACAGCATTATCACTGTCCCCATACAACACACAGCATTATCACTGTCCCCATACAACACACAGCATCATCACTGTGTCCCCATACAACACACAGCATCATCACTGTCCCCATACAACACACAGCATTATCACTGTCCCCATACAACACACAGCATCATCACTGTGTCCCCCATACAACACACAGCATTATCACTGTCCCCATACAACACACAGCATCATCACTGTGTCCCCATACAACACACAGCATCATCACTGTCCCCATACAACACACATTATCATCACTGTGTCCCCCATACAACACACAGCATTATCACTGTGTCCCCATACAACACACAGCATCATCACTGTCCCCATACAACACACATCATCATCACTGTGTCCCCATACAACACACAGCATTATCACTGTCCCCATACAACACACAGCATTATCACTGTCCCCATACAACACACACCATCATCACTGTGTCCCCCATACAACACACAGCATCATCACTGTCCCCATACAACACACAGCATTATCACTGTGTCCCCATACAACACACATCATCATCACTGTCCCCATACAACACACACCATCATCACTGTGTCCCCATACAACACACACCATCATCACTGTGTCCCCATACAACACACAGCATTATCACTGTGTCCCCATACAACACACAGCATCATCACTGTCCCCATACAACACACAGCATTATCACTGTCCCCATACAACACACACCATCATCACTGTGTCCCCATACAACACACAGCATTATCACTGTCCCCATACAACACACACCATCATCACTGTGTCCCCATACAACACACAGCATCATCACTGTGTCCCCCATACAACACACAGCATTATCACTGTCCCCATACAACACACAGCATCATCACTGTGTCCCCCATACAACACACAGCATTATCACTGTCCCCATACAACACACAGCATTATCACTGTCCCCATACAATACACAGTCACACACCGGTTCGCCTGTCGCACGTAGACCTAGCTTCGGCAATCCGAAGGGAACCAATCAGTGTCAGGTCGCCAGAAGGCCACACAGCAGAGGAGACCCTGCACTGTCTACCAAATTCTTTGTCCAGGTTTCTTTCCTCGTGGGACCGGAGTGGAATGTTGGCCTAGAGGTAACGCGTCCGCCTAGAAAGCGAGAGAATATGAGCGCTCTGGTTCGAATCCCATAGTCGTCAGTATTTTCTTGACTGCGTGGCGGTCTGAACGCTAGTCATTCGGGTGAGACGATAAACCGAGGTGCCATGTACAGCATACACTTAGACAATCAATGGTTAACGTTTGTTCATATAGTGTGATTTAAGACAAGTAAGGGTTAACGTCTGTTCACACAGTGTGAATTTAGATAATCAATGGCTAACGTCTATTCACATAGTGTTATTTCAAATAATCAAGGGTTAACGTCTGTTCACATAGTGTGGTTTTAGACAACTAATGGTTAACGTCTATTCACATAGTGCGATGTTAGACGATGACGCTGGGACTGATGAGACGAAAGACACTATTCCTGCATGACCAGTCCATACATACACACCACGTTGTCAATAATGATGCTGATGGGGACTGCGTGATGGGGAGGGGGGAGAAGAGGGTGATGATGAAGAGGAAGGAAGTGGAGGAGGAAGAGCAGTTGGAGGAGGAGAGGAAGGGCAGTTGGAGGAGGAGGAGGAAAGGAAGGGCAGTTGGAGGAGGAGGATGAGCGGAAGGGCAGTTGGAGGAGGAGAGGAAGGGCAGTTGGAGGAGGAGGAGGAGGAAGGGCAGTTGGAGGAGAGGAAGCGCAGTTGGAGGAGGAGAGGAGGAGGAGAGGAAGGGCAGTTGGAGGAGGAGGAGGAAGGGCAGTTGGAGGAGGAGGAGGAGAGGAAGGGCAGTTGGAGGAGGAGAGGAAGGGCAGTTGGAGGAGGAGGAGGAGAGGAAGGGCAGTTGGAGGAGGAGGAGGGGGAGGAGGAGGAGAGGAAGGGCAGTTGGAGGAGGAGGAGGAGGAGAGGAAGGGCAGTTGGAGGAGGAGAGGAAGGGCAGTTGGGGAGGAGGAGGAGAGTTAGGGCAGTTGGAGGAGGAGAGGAAGGGCAGCTGGAGGAGGAGGAGGGGGAGGAGGAGGAGAGGAAGGGCAGTTGGAAGAGGAGGAGAGGAGGGGGGGATAGAAGATGAGTTGGAGGAGGGGTGGAAGATAATTTGGGAAGAGGAGTTTGACGAGGAAAAGGAGAAAGAGGAGGAGAAGTAAGATGTCTTTGTGCAAATAGTGGCGCAAACAGGCACACTTAGCACCATGTATTCAGTACCTTTAAGGTATACAAGATAGAACCGAGAAAAAGCCATCTGTCCTTAGATCTTTGTAATTACCCGAAAATTTCAGCGATATCGTGATGCATTTGCATTTATCTATTAATGGGCGGAGCAGAAGATATACCCATAAAAGTGGCTTTTAATGGACACACACACACACACACACACACACACACATATATATATATATATATATATATATATATATATATATATATATATATATATATAAACTGAGGCAGTGCTTTTACATTCTCCCAATTATCGCGTTTCGTCTGACCACGCAAAAGACAAAGCCGCTACTATTGATACTCGTAGATCGTTCGACAAAGTTAAAAAAAACAAAACAAAAAAAACACAAAAAAAACCACAACTACCTCAGTCTTCCAACTCAATCTGTTCCCCGCGGCCTCTGTCCGCCCAAATCTAATCAATAACCAAAGCTCACCGATGGGGATGTGTGATTAATAATTTTGCGGTCGCCGCCATCTTGCTAACAACAGCGCCCTCTACCGTCGAAGGGGCCTTTTTCTGGCTGGCAAGAGCAGGGGACAGGATCGGGCTGAGAGTGTCTGAGAGTGAAAGCGGGGTGTTTGAAAAAGACAGAAGGCAAGGAAGCCACGCGTTTCTTTCAGGTCAGTCTTTTTATTGTGTGTGTGGCGGGGGTCTTTTTCTTTGGGGTGGGGTGGGAGGGGGTTGAGGAAAGGTTAAAGTGGTGTGTGTGTGTGTGTGTGTGTGTGTGTCTGTGTGTGTGTCTGTGTGTGTGTCTGTGTGTCTGTGTATCTGTGTGTCGGTCTGTGTCTGTGTCTGTGTGTTTGTCCGTGTCTGTGTTCTTGTTTTGTTTAAAGCCAAACGGAATGTGTGTCAGCTTGGCACGTTTGACATACGACACGACACAGCACATTATATCGACAACGAGAGACAGACAGACACAGACTGACGGAATACAAACAGCAGAATCAGACAGACAGACGTAGAAGAAAGTGTTTCACTGACGACGAGGAAAACGTTTATTAAAGAGAAAAAAAAGAAAGAGTGATATGCCACGGAAAACTAGAGGAATAAATGAATAGGTAGATGAACAAATAAGTAGATAAATAAATAGAATAAAACTAAATTAAAAAAGAGAAGCCATAGTCATCATTTTCACGGCACAAGTTAGGCCTTTGAGTGAGTGAACAGCAAAGATAGTTCGATAAGCTTGTAGAGAGATTACAAGTGTATATGTAAGTTAAATCTTTAAGAAACAGTTTGGTGGATGATGAGAAGCATTGGAGGAGATGGTAGAAGAGTATGGGATGAAGAGAGTACAGTTGAGGATAGCAAGGCACTGAGGATGTAACGAATGAGGAAGGATGATAGGAGGTTTGAAGATACGAAGGAGTAGAGTATGAGGAGTGGAAATAATTTAAGAGGAGTTACGAAGAAAAGAGAAAGAGGAGACAATACGATGTCTTACTGTGCAAATATCGCAAACGGCACACTAGCCCTGTATCATACCTTTATAGTATACGATAGAACCGAGTAAAGCCACTGTCCTAGATCGAATTAACCCAAAATTTCACGATATCGTGATGCATGCATTACTTTAAGGCACAGAAGATATACCCATAATGGCTTTTAATGACACCACCAACCCCACACACAAATATACATAATATAATATATATATATATATATAATATTAATATCCTTTTAACTGTAGGCAGTGCTATTACATTCTCCCATTATCCGCGTATTCGTCTGACCACGCAAAAGAACAAAGCCGCTACTTGTGTACACGTAGATCGTTCGCGAATTATAAAAAAAGCAACAAAAAAACACAAAAAACCACAACTACCTCAGTCTTCCAACTCAATCTGTTCCCCGCGGCCTCTGTCCGCCCAAATCTAATCAATAACCAAAGCTCACCGATGGGGATGTGTGATTAATAATTTTGCGGTCGCCGCCATCTTGCTAACAACAGCGCCCTCTACCGTCGAAGGGGCCTTTTTCTGGCTGGCAAGAGCAGGGGACAGGATCGGGCTGAGAGTGTCTGAGAGTGAAAGCGGGGTGTTTGAAAAAGACAGAAGGCAAGGAAGCCACGCGTTTCTTTCAGGTCAGTCTTTTTATTGTGTGTGTGGCGGGGTCTTTTTCTTTGGGGTGGGGTGGGAGGGGGTTGAGGAAAGGTTAAAGTGGTGTGTGTGTGTGTGTGTGTGTGTGTGTGTGTGTGTGTGTGTGTGTCTGTGTGTGTGTCTGTGTGTCTGTGTATCTGTGTGTCGGTCTGTGTCTGTGTCTGTGTGTTTGTCCGTGTCTGTGTGTCTTGTTTTGTTTTAAAAGGCCAAACGGGAATGTGTGTCAGCTCTGGGCACGCTTTGACATACGACACGACACATGCACATTTATAATCGACAACGAGAGACAGACAGACACAGACTGACGGACATACAAACAGACAGAATCAGACAGACAGACGTAGACAGAAAGTGTTTTTCACTGACGACGAGGTAAAACTGTTTATTAAAGAGAAAAAAAAGAAAGACGTGATATGCCTACGGAAAACTAGAATGAATAAATGAATAGGTAGATGAACAAATAAGTAAGTAGATAAATAAATAGATAAAACTAAAATTAAAAAATGAAGATGAGCCATAGTCATCATTTTTCACGGCACAAGTTTAGGCCTTTGATGTCGCAGTGAACAGCAAAAGCATCAGTTTCGATAACTCTTTGTGGCAGACTTTCAAGTGTACTTGTAGCTTAATCCTTTATTACGTTGTATTGTGCTGGATTGTATTGCATCGTATCGCATGGCATCGTGTCGTATGGTATGATATAGTATGGGTATTGTATCGTATGGTATCGTGTCGTATGGTATGCCATGGAATGGGTATTGTATCGCATGGTATGATATGGTATATGATATGGTATGGGTATTGTATCGTATCGTATGGTATGATATGGTATGGGTAATGTATCGTATGGTATCGTGTCGTATGGTATGATATGGTATATGATATGGTATGGGTATTGTATCGTATGGTATCGTGTCGTATGGTATGATATGGTATAGGTATTGTATCGTATCGTATCATGTCGTATGGTATGGTATATGATATGGTATGGATAAGAATAAGAATAAGAATAACTTGTATCGTATGGTATCGTGTCCTATGGTATGATATGGTATGGGTAATGTATCGTATGGTATGATATGGTATGGGTAATGTATCGTATGGTATGATATGGTATGGGTAATGTATCGTATGGTATGATATGGTATGGGTAATGTATCGTATGGTATGATATGGTATGGGTATCGTATCGTATGGTATGATATGGTATGGGTAATGTATCGTATGGTATGATATGGTATGGGAAATGTATCGTATGGTATGATATGGTATGGGTATCGTATCGTATGGTATGATATGGTATGGGTAATGTATCGTATGGTATGATATGGTATGGGTATCGTATCGTATGGTATGATATGGTATGGGTAATGTATCGTATGGTATGATATGGTATGGGTAATGTATCGTATGGTATGATATGGTATGGGTATCGTATCGTATGGTATGATATGGTATGGGTAATGTGTCGTATGGTATGATATGGTATGGGTAATGTATCGTATGGTATGATATGGTATGGGTAATGTGTCGTATGGTATGATATGGTATGGGTATCGTATCGTATGGTATGATATGGTATGGGTAATGTATCGTATGGTATGATATGGTATGGGTAATGTATCGTATGGTATGATATGGTATGGGTAATGTGTCGTATGGTATGATATGGTATGGGTAATGTATCGTATGGTATGATATGGTATGGGTAATGTATCGTATGGTATGATATGGTATGGGTAATGTATCGTATGGTATGATATGGTATGGGTAATGTATCGTATGGTATGATATGGTATGGGTATCGTATCGTATGGTATGATATGGTATGGGTAATGTGTCGTATGGTATGATATGGTATGGGTATCGTATCGTATGGTATGATATGGTATGGGTAATGTATCGTATGGTATGATATGGTATGGGTAATGTATCGTATGGTATGATATGGTATGGGTAATGTATCGTATGGTATGATATGGTATGGGTATCGTATCGTATGGTATGATATGGTATGGGTAATGTATCGTATGGTATGATATGGTATGGGTAATGTATCGTATGGTATGATATGGTATGGGTATCGTATCGTATGGTATGATATGGTATGGGTAATGTATCGTATGGTATGATATGGTATGGGTAATGTATCGTATGGTATGATATGGTATGGGTATCGTATCGTATGGTATGATATGGTATGGGTAATGTATCGTATGGTATGATATGGTATGGGTAATGTATCGTATGGTATGATATGGTATGGGTATCGTATCGTATGGTATGATATGGTATGGGTAATGTATCGTATGGTATGATATGGTATGGGTATCGTATCGTAGCGTGTCGTACAGCATCGTATCGCATCACATTACATTACATTGCACTGCGCTGTATTGTGTTGTGTTGTGTTGTGTTGTGTTGTGTTGTGTTGTGTTGTGTTGCGTTGTGTTGTGTTGTGTTGTGTTGTGTTGATGACAACGATAAGAATGATAAACGATAATGCGTGAATAAGGCGTAGCGTTTGCTTGATAATTCAGTATCGATTGTAACATTACAGCTCATTACAACTGCTGTGTGTTTCATTGTGTCGATTGTAACGTCAACACTACTGTTCTTGCTACTATACGCGCGCGCGCGCGCGCACACACACACACACACACATACACGCACGCACGCAGCCAAACTGGCAGGCAGATAGACACACGCACACACACACGCGCGCGCGTGCGCGTGCAGCCAGACTGGCAGCTAGACCAAAAAACAAAACAAAAAAACCAACAAAAGAAAAAAAATCCAAATCGAAGAACGCAAATCGAGTGGACTCATTTGATGATTGTGCGTGCGTGCGTGCATGCGTGTGTGTGTGTGTGTGTGTGTGTGTGTGTGTGTGTGTGTGTGTGTTTGTGTGTGTGCATGCGGCCGAGTGTGTGTGCGTGCGTGCGTGCGTGCGTGCGTGCGTGTGTGTGTGTGTGTGTGTGTGTGTGTCTATGTGTGTGTGTGTATGTGTGGGCGCGTGTGTGTATGTGCCTGAGTCTATTCCTGTGTTTATGTCTGTATCGGTATCTGTATCTGTGTATGCGCGTGCGCACATGCGTGCGTGCGTGCGCGCGCGCGCGCGTGTGTTTGTGTGCGTCTGTGACATTTGGCAGGCTGGCGATCATGAATCTCCGCAAGAGGCTGTGTCTGATCGCTGTGGCGTGTGGCGGTGCCTTCTGTGTGACCTTACTGCTGGTCAGCCTGCCCGGACAGTTCAGCCTGACCGCTCTCACTGTCAAGGACGATGAGTGCTTCCGCAGGTACTGTGCCTCTGTGTGTGTGTCGGGGCGGTGAGGGGGGGGGGAGGTGTGGGAGGGAGGGCGTGAATGAGAGTGTCAAGGACGATGAGTGCTTCCGGGGGTGGGTGGGGGGGGGGTACTGTGTCTGTCTGTTTGTGTGTGTGTGTGGGGGGGGGGGGGTAAGGGGGGGGGGGGTAAGGGGGTTCGGGGGGTTGTCTAGGACGATGATGCTTCCGGAGGTTGTCTGTCTGTCTGTTTGTGTGTGTGTGGGGGGGGGGGGGGGGGGGGGCGAGGTTGAGTGAGAGGGGTGTGGGGGGTGTCTAGGACGATGAATGCTTCCGGAGGTAGTGTGTCTGTCTGTGAGGTGGGTGGTGGGTGGCGGAGGTGAGGGTGTGTGGGGGTGGTGGTGTGTGAGTGTGTGGGTGGGTGTGGGGTGTGGATGGGGGTGGGGGTTAACCTTCCTGGTCAGTTCAGCTTGACCGTGAATGCTTCTCTAGATACTTTGTCTGTCAGTCTGTGTGTCACCCCCCTGCTGTACCGCACTGTACTGTATACTGTGCTGTATTGCATTGCACTGTACTGTGTACTGTGCTGTATTGCATTGCACTGTGCTGTATTGCATTGTACTGTACTGTGTACTGTGCTGTATTGCATTGCACTGTGCTGTATTGCATTGTACTGTACTGTATTGCATTGTACTGTACTGTATACTGTGCTGTATTGCATTGCACTGTACTGTGTACTGTGCTGTATTGCATTGCACTGTGCTGTATTGCATTGCACTGTGCTGTATTGCATTGTACTGTACTGTATTGCATTGTACTGTACTGTATTGCATTGTACTGTACTGTATACTGTACTGTATTGCATTGTACTGTACTGTATTGCATTGTACTGTACTGTATTGCATTGTACTGTACTGTATACTGTGCTGTATTGCATTGTACTGTACTGTATTGCATTGTAATGTACTGTATACTGTGCTGTATTGCATTGTACTGTACTGTATACTGTGCTGTATTGCATTGTACTGTACTGTATACTGTGCTGTATTGCATTGTACTGTACTGTATACTGTGCTGTATTGCATTGTACTGTACTGTATACTGTGCTGTATTGCATTGTACTGTATACTGTGCTGTATTGCATTGTACTGTACTGTATACTGTGCTGTATTGCACTGTACTGTACTGTATACTGTGCTGTATTGCATTGTACTGTACTGTATACTGTGCTGTATTGCATTGTACTGTACTGTATACTGTGCTGTATTGCATTGTACTGTACTGTATACTGTGCTGTATTGCATTGTACTGTACTGTATACTGTGCTGTATTGCACTGTACTGTACTGTATACTGTGCTGTATTGCATTGTACTGTACTGTACTGTATACTGTGCTGTATTGCATTGCACTGTACTGTATACTGTGCTGTATTGCATTGTACTGTACTGTATACTGTGCTGTATTGCATTGTACTGTATACACACAAGTGCTGACTTTGACCTTTCAGTTTCAGAACTGATATTTGGGTCTTGCACACAAATCATGTAACCTGAAGGTGTTGTTTGTTAAAATGGAAAGCTGGAAGTTCCAGCCAACGATCAGATAACTTTAGGTATCCTCCTCCTCCTCCTCCTCCTCCTCCTCACCTTCCCCTGTCGTTACGTCATCCGTCCTGTACCCCCTTACCAGTTCTGCACCCTCAATGATGTCTTGGTAATACAGTGATATCATTATTTGATGATACTCTTTGGCGTGGCCAAAGCGTGGCCTGTTGGTACTATAATAATATCATTATTTGATGGTACTCTTTGAGTCAGGCAAAACATGGCCTGTTGGTACTATAATGATATCATTATATGATGGTACTCTTTGGCGCAGGGAGAGTATGGCTTTCGAACAACGCAGCGTCTCCGCTGGCTACAAGGACTATGTGAAACCTGTCCGCATCAAACTGGAGTTCGTGGGGGAGGGATTTCTGCACCAGAACTGCTGTGGCAGACCTAACGCCTCTGCGTTTGGCTTTGTGGTCAGTTTGGGTGTGTGTGGAGGGGAAGATGGGAGGCGGAGGGGAGGGGGGTTGCGGGGGGGGGGGGTGGAGAGGGGGGGGGCGTGTTGAGTGTGTGTGTGTAGGTCTGTGGTGGATAGCGGGGTATTGTGTGTGTGTGTGCGTGCGTGCGTGCGTGCGTGTGTGTGTGTGTGTGTGTGTGTGTGTGTGTAGTCCTGGGGGGTGGCGGTGGGGGGGGGGGGTGCGTGTTGAGTGTGTGTGGGTAGGTCTGTGGGGGTTAGCGGGGTAGTGTGTGTGTGTGTGTGTGTGTGTGTGTGTGTGTGTGTATGTGTGTGTATGCGTGTGTTGAGAGAGAGAGACAGAGACAGAAAGACAGAGAAAGAGTTTATGTTTGCGATAGTGTGTGCGTGTGCGTGCGTTTGTGCATGTGTGCGTACGTGCGTGTGGGTACGTGTGTGCACGCGCGCATGTGCGTATGCCTGAGAGTGTAAGTGTATGAGTATATGCGTTTGCAAGTGTGTGTCTGTGCCTCTGTGCGCGCGCACCGCACGCACACACGCGCACCCCCCCTCCCCCCCCCCCACCCCCCACCCCCCACCCCAACACGAACGCATCAGTGTATTACAAAGTGACAGCTCTTCAGGACCCGCCACAATACATGGACAACAGCAAGACTCCGTGCTGGTACGAAGGGGGAAAGCTGAAGTGCATCCCTTACTTCTTCATGGTGGGCGTCTTCAAATGCGGAACCACCGACCTCTTCCGCCGAATCACCCGACACCCGGAAGTGCTGATGGGACTGAAGGAAATCCATTGGTTCACCAAGCACCGACGATTTGGTGAGCCATATATATGATAGTCAGTCGTGTCCGAGACTATGACAAACAGAACAGCAGAGGAGGAAACTGCTGTCCCGACTATCTGGGCTAACATTTGATTCAAGTGAAGAGTGTTCTTGCCCAAGTTACATCCCCACTCTCTTGAGTCAGAGGGTTTCAGGACAGTCGGCGTTGGGATGATTCCCAAAGGCCTACTAGCCCCCAATGCTGCACCACTAAAAGCCAGTGTAATCTTGCGGTGAGGCATAGAGGAATTTGGGGTTGTTGCTGTTGTTTTTGTTGTTGTTGCTGTTCTTCTTTCTGTTGCTGTAGTTGTCCTGTGGGAGTGAGCGTTCGTACAGATCTCATTCTTGTCTTTGCTTGGTTTGGGTTTGCTTTTGTTTTTCCCTCCCGGTCATTTCACTTATATTGTAAAAGAAAAAAAGAAGGGGGGGGGGGGTAAATAAGTAAATAGATAAAGAGGAAAATTGATTTTTTTTAAATTACATTAAAGCGAAACATCTGATTTGTTGATTTGTTTGTTTTTTTGCTGTTTTTTCTTTGTTTTTTTTTTTGTTTTGTTTTTGTTGTTGTTGTTGTTGCTTGTTTTTGAAGTTGTGCATTATGTTCACAGGCGAGGATTTCAACTGGTATGTGGATCAGTTCGCTCCCTTGTCAGAACAAATTGACAAAGACTTGAAATCGAAAGGAAAATCCAACCTAGTTGTCGGTAAGTTAATTTTCTGTCCCTGGATCTATCCGTCTTGATCTGTCTGTCTGTCAGCTTGATTGATTGATCGATATTGATACCTGTCATAGCGCCCTTCCTCGGTCAGAGACCATTCTTTATCAATTTCTCCATATCGCTATGTTTGTTGTTTTACAAGTTATCAGATCTTACTTGTCAAGGCGTCATGCTACAGCACATATCAGATCTGATTCGTCAAGGCGTCATGCTACAGCACATCAGATCTGATTCGTCAAGGCGTCATGCTACAGCACATGTCAGATCTGATTCGTCAAGGCGTCATGCTACAGCACATGTCAGATCTGATTCGTCAAGGCGTCATGCTACAGCACATGTCAGATCTGATTCGTCAAGGCGTCATGCTACAGCACATATCAGATCTGATTCGTCAAGGCGTCATGCTACAACACATGTCACATCTTATTAGTCAAGGCGTCATGCTACAGCACATATCAGATCTGATTCGTCAAGGCGTCATGCTACAGCACATGTCACATCTTATTAGTCAAGGCGTCATGCTACAACACATGTCACATCTTATTAGTCAAGGCGTCATGCTACAACACATGTCACATCTTATTAGTCAAGGCGTCATGCTACAGCACATATTCTTGAAGCTGTCCTATCGCCCTTTGTCCTGCAGGCGGGGGTGTGGGGGTGGGGGTTGGAGGGGGGGGGGGTATCCCTAACTTCCTATGTCCTTCTCCAAGCATTCTCGCTCTATTCATTCACCCATCCTTCACCCATCCATCCATCCTTCACCCGTTCATCCATCCTTCCATCCTTCACCCATCCATCCATCCATCCATCCTTCCATCCTTCACCCATCCATCCATCCATCCATCCATCCATCCATCCTTCCATCCTTCACCCATCCATCCATCCATCAATCACCCATCCATCACCCATCCATCAATCCTTCCATCCTTCACCCATCCATCCATCCTTCACCCAT
>NC_134907.1:22714249-22731749 GCF_041734735.1 Babylonia areolata
TATGTTGGTGTGCTTACAGATCATGATTCATGAAGGATTGTACTCCATGTTGGTGTGCTTACAGATCATGATTCATGAAGGGTTGTACTCCATGTTGGTGTGCTTACAGATCATGATTCATGAAGGGTTGTACTCCATGTTGGTGTGCTTACAGATCATGATTCACTAGGAGTTGTACTCCATGTTGGTGTGCTTACAGATCATGATTCACTAGGAGTTGTACTCCATGTTGGTGTGCTTACAGATCATGATCCATGAAGGATTGTGCTCCATGTTGGTGTGCTTACAGATCATGATTCATGAGGGGTTGTACTCCATGTTGGTGTGCTTACAGATCATGATTCATGAAGGATTGTACTCCATGTTGGTGTGCTTACAGATCATGATTCATGAAGGGTTGTACTCCATGTTGGTGTGCTTACAGATCATGATCCATGAGGGATTGTACTCCATGTTGGTGTGCTTACAGATCATGATTCATGAAGGATTGTACTCCATGTTGGTGTGCTTACAGATCATGATTCATGAAGGATTGTACTCCATGTTGGTGTGCTTACAGATCATGATCCATGAGGGATTGTACTCCATGTTGGTGTGCTTACAGATCATGATTCATGAAGGGTTGTACTCCATGTTGGTGTGCTTACAGATCATGATTCATGAAGGGTTGTACTCCATGTTGGTGTGCTTACAGATCATGATTCATGAGGGGTTGTACTCCATGTTGGTGTGCTTACAGATCATGATTCATGAGGGTTGTACTCCATGTTGGTGTGCTTACAGATCATGATTCACCTGAGGGTTGTACTCCATGTTGGTGTGCTTACAGATCATGATTCATGAGGGGTTGTACTCCATGTTGGTGTGCTTACAGATCATGATTCATGAGGGTTGTACTCCATGTTGGTGTGCTTACAGATCATGATTCATGAGGGGTTGTACTCCATGTTGGTGTGCTTACAGATCATGATTCATGAAGGATTGTACTCCATGTTGGTGTGCTTACAGATCATGATTCATGAGGGGTTGTACTCCATGTTGGTGTGCTTACAGATCATGATTCATGAGGGGTTGTACTCCATGTTGGTGTGCTTACAGATCATGATTCATGAGGGGTTGTACTCCATGTTGGTGTGCTTACAGATCATGATTCATGAAGGATTGTACTCCATGTTGGTGTGCTTACAGATCATGATTCATGAAGGATTGTGCTCCATGTTGGTGTGCTTACAGATCATGATTCATGAGGGGTTGTACTCCATGTTGGTGTGCTTACAGATCATGATTCATGAGGGGTTGTACTCCATGTTGGTGTGCTTACAGATCATGATTCACCTGGAGTTGTACTCCATGTTGGTGTGCTTACAGATCATGATTCATGAGGGGTTGTACTCCATGTTGGTGTGCTTACAGATCATGATTCACCTGGAGTTGTACTCCATGTTGGTGTGCTTACAGATCATGATTCATGAGGGATTGTACTCCATGTTGGTGTGCTTACAGATCATGATCCATGAGGGATTGTACTCCATGTTGGTGTGCTTACAGATCATGATTCATGAGGGGTTGTACTCCGTGTTTCTGGAAGACTGGTTCCGTATCTTCCCGAGAAAGCAGATCTACGTGGCCAGGATGGAGGACTATTCCCCAAATATCCCTGTAGAACTGGAGAGGATCTATCGCTTTCTGGAACTGAGTGAGTGCCGTTGTGTGTGTGTGTGTGTGTGTGCGTGTGTGTGTGCGTGCGTGCGTGTGTGTGTGTGTGTGTGCGTGCGTGCGTGTGTGTGTGTGTGTGTGTGTGTTGGGGAGGGAAGTGTGTTTATCTTTTAGTTTAACGCTTTTCCATTGTCAGGTGGTATTAGACGAGGGGAAAAAAAAAGCTTCGTGTTATATGGTTGTGGAGGTGGAGGGAAAAAAAGCTTTGTGTTGTATATGTAGTGTTCATGGAGGTGGAGGGAAAATTGGAGGGAAGCAGCTTATGTTGTCTTGTGTGTGTTGTGTTATGCTGTGGGGTGCGCGTGCATGTGTGAATGTGTATGTGATTGCGCGCAAGCGCGCGCGTATGTGTGTGTATTAATTAAGTGTAATACAGTACAGGGCAGCACAGCAGTCAGCACAGCACAGTACAGCACTGTCAGCACAGTACAGCACTGTCAGCACAGCACTGTCAGCACAGTACTGTCAGTACAGCACAGTCAGCAAAGTACAGCACAGTACAGCACAGTCAGCAAAGTACAGTTCAGCACAGTACAGCACAGTCAACACAGCACAGCACAGCACAGCACTGTCAACACAGCACATCACAGTCAGCACAGCACATCACAGTACACCACAGTCAGTACAGCACAGTACAGTACAGCACAGCACAGCACACCACGTCACAATCAGTTCAGCACAGTCAACACAGCACACAACACAGCACAGCACACCACGTCACAGTCAGTTCAGCACAGTCAACACAGCACACAACACAGCACAGCACACCACGTCACAATCAGTTCAGCACAGTCAACACAGCACACAACACAGCACAGCACACCACGTCACAGTCAGTTCAGCACAGTCAACACACCACAGCACGGCACAGCACAGCAATGTCAGCACAGCACACTACAAATGCTAACAAGGTGGATGTCGTGACGGCCATCAACATTGAAAACACGATACATTACATTATAATATCATACCATACCATTCCACACCAAACCATTCCACACCACACCATACCATTCCACACCACACCACACCACACCACACCATTCCACACCACACCACACCATACACCACACCATACTATTACACTATACCATATAACACCATACCACCACATGACATACCATATCATACCACCACACCACACCACCCGACTACCACCCCGCCCCCACATCACACCATACCACGCCACACCGCACCACCAGATAGTCATCACACCACACCACCCAACACAACACCAACACACCACCCAACACACCACCCAACACAACACCAACAACCAAACTGCAGCCACCAGCTCAATAATCAGCCCGCTCCACACCCACCCTCCACCACACCCCCTCCCTCCCCACCACCCCCCTCCCTCCCTCCCAGGTCCCCTGACGAAGACGGAGCTGGATGACATCGGGGCCATCAACATCGTCAACGCGGGGAAGAACTATGACGTGGGTCCCATGATGAACAAGTCGCTCTTCATGCTGCAGGCATTCTACAAGCCCTTCAACGAGCGGCTGGCACGACTACTCAAAGAGGAGCGCTGGACGTGGAAGGATCAGCCTTAATCAGTTGTCAGTTGATTAATAAATCGATTGATTAATGGTTCTCTGCTTTCTTGTCTTGGCCCAGACTGCTCAAGGAGGACGATGGACGTGGACAGATCAGTCTTAATTAGTTGATTAATCGATTGATTTATCATTAATTGATTGATTAATGGTTCCGCTTTCTTTTTGTAAAGACCCCCAACCCCACCTTTTTTTTAATTGTTGTTTTTTGATGAGTGTGATTGAAAGGTGTGGTATCAACCTTGCAAAAGACAACTATGTTGTACGTTTTGTATTTTCGTGTAAGGACGATTATGTTACGGCTGGCTGATTAATCAGTGGGTCTGCTTTCTTTGCGATTAGCTTCTTTTATTTATTTATTTATTTGTTCATTTATCTATCTATTTATCTTTTTGAAAAAAAATCTGTTTATTTATTGAGAAGTGAGTGAGTGAACCAAGGTGTGGAATAATACTCACAAAAGACAGCTGTGTCGCAGGCTGAAACATGATTATACACGCGAAAGAAGGTTTTAAAATCACCCTTGATTAATATCATCAGTTGATTACTTAACCTTCAAAGGTTACCCACACTTTCATTTCAGTCTTCATAACTCACTCACTTTTGCAACTGTTTCACTGACATTTGACGACTTTGTCCATTTATGACTTTGTGCATATCCCCACCAAAACTCGTGTAGTTTTGTTCGCATTCAAAGGAGTAAATAAAAAGAAATGACATCGCTGTTTGAAGGTCTGCTTTCGTTGTTATGATTTTTGTTTTGTTCAATAAGTGTATAACTGAAAGAATATGTGTGAATCACCATTCAAAAGACAACAGTGTTACAAGCTAGATAATTCATGTGAGGACGTGCACAGATCAGCATTGATCAATATTACTAATTGATTAATTCGACAGGTCTGCTTTCTCCGTGATTACCTTTTTACCGTGTTAACTGCGTGATTGAACGAATGTGTGGAATTTACCCTACAAAAGACATCTGTTTTGCAGAATCATTATATATATATATACACGTGTAAAGAAGTGTAAAAATCAACCTTGATTTATATCACCGACTGATTAATTAATGGGTCCGCTTTCTTTATAACGAGCTCTTTTTTTGTTGTTGATTTTTTTTATAAGTGTGTGATTGAAAGCAGGTGTAGAGCTTACCTTATGAAAGACTGATGTGTTGTAAGCTTTGTGTTGATTGAAAGCAGGTGTAGAACTTACCTTATGAAAGACTGATGTGTTGTAAGTTTTGTGTTGATTGAAAGCAGGTGTAGAACTTACCTTATGAAAGACTGATGTGTTGTAAGCTTTGTGTTGATTGAAAGCAGGTGTAGAACTTACCTTATGAAAGACTGATGTGTTGTAAGCTTTGTGTTATACGTGTAAGGGTGTGTGGAGGTTTCATTGATATCACCAGTTAGCCCCTGCCTTCTTTGTGACCATTTAAAAAAAAAAAACAACAACAACAACCCAACAACAACAAAAAGTGTGTGATTGAAAGGTGTTGAATCTACCTTACATCAGACTACGATGTTGTAAGCTTTATATATACGTGTACAGACGTGTAAAGATTAGCCTTGATTAATGACACAGTTTGATTAATCAGTGGGTCTTCTTTCTTTTTAATTCTTCCTTTTTTTGGGGGGGTGGGGGGGGGAGTGAAAGAAGCTGTGGAATTTACCTTACAAAGACAACTGTTTCACACACATATATATATAGTCATTATTGTAGTTGTTCTTGTTGCTGTTACTGTTTCCCTTGTTGATTTCCTGTGATTGCTTTGGAACGACGACGACGACGTTGATGATGACACGGACCTGGACCTCTAGAATGTTCGCTCAGCACACAAAGGTGATGACCAGTTTAACCCCTTGACCCCTGAACCTGGGTGAAATGCGGTCAGTGTGTCATGTATTAAAGTGCTGTTACTACCTTTTTGGTGTGTGTGTGTGTGTGTTGTTGTTGTTGTTGTTTTTTGTTTGTTTTTTAACTGGAGGGAAGGAGGGGCAGGGCCGTCTAAAATCATAATTGTGGACAGACTTTAAACGGAAGAACGCACGCACTCACAGACACGGATGTGTGTGTGTGTGTGTGTGTGTGTGTGTGTGTGTGTGTGTGTGTGTGTGTGTGCTATTTTCCTGCGTTTGCCTGCTTTGTATGTAGGTGTGATGACTGGTGATTAATCATCTACTGTAGGTGTGATGACTGGTGATTAATCATCTACTGTAGGTGTGATGACTGGTGATTAATCATCTACTGTAGGTGTGTAGTGTGATGGCTGGTGATCAATCATCTACTGTAGGTGTGATGACTGGTGATTAATCATCTACTGTAGGTGTGATGGCTGATGATTAATCATCTACTGTAGGTGTGATGACTGGTGATCAATCATCTACTGTAGGTGTGATGACTGGTGATTAATCATCTACTGTAGGTGTGATGACTGGTGATTAATCATCTACTGTAGGTGTGATGACTGGTGATTAATCATCTACTGTAGGTGTGTAGTGTGATGACTGGTGATTAATCATCTACTGTAGGTGTGATGACTGGTGATTAATCATCTACTGTAGGTGTGATGACTGGTGATTAATCATCTACTGTAGGTGTGATGACTGGTGATTAATCATCTACTGTAGGTGTGATGGCTGATGATCAATCATCTACTGTAGGTGTGTAGTGTGATGACTGGTGATTAATCATCTACTGTAGGTGTGTAGTGTGATGGCTGATGATTAATCATCTACTGTAGGTGTGATGACTGGTGATCAATCATCTACTGTAGGTGTGATGACTGATGATTAATCATCTACTGTAGGTGTGATGACTGGTGATTAATCATCTACTGTAGGTGTGATGACTGGTGATTAATCATCTACTGTAGGTGTGTAGTGTGATGACTGGTGATTAATCATCTACTGTAGGTGTGATGACTGGTGATTAATCATCTACTGTAGGTGTGATGACTGGTGATTAATCATCTACTGTAGGTGTGATGACTGGTGATTAATCAGCTACTGTAGGTGTGATGGCTGATGATTAATCATCTACTGTAGGTGTGATGGCTGATGATTAATCATCTACTGTAGGTGTGATGACTGGTGATTAATCATCTACTGTAGGTGTGATGGCTGCTGATTAATCATCTACTGTAGGTGTGATGGCTGATGATCAATCATCTACTGTAGGTGTGATGACTGGTGATTAATCATCTACTGTAGGTGTGATGGCTGGTGATTAATCATCTACTGTAGGTGTGATGACTGGTGATTAATCATCTACTGTAGGTGTGATGACTGGTGATTAATCAGCTACTGTAGGTGTGTAGTGTGATGGCTGGTGATCAATCATCTACTGTAGGTGTGATGACTGGTGATTAATCATCTACTGTAGGTGTGATGACTGGTGATCAATCATCTACTGTAGGTGTGATGACTGGTGATTAATCATCTACTGTAGGTGTGATGACTGGTGATTAATCATCTACTGTAGGTGTGATGACTGATGATCAATCATCTACTGTAGGTGTGTAGTGTGATGACTGGTGATTAATCATCTACTGTAGGTGTGATGACTGGTGATTAATCAGCTACTGTAGGTGTGTAGTGTGATGGCTGGTGATCAATCATCTACTGTAGGTGTGATGACTGGTGATTAATCATCTACTGTAGGTGTGATGACTGGTGATTAATCAGCTACTGTAGGTGTGATGGCTGATGATCAATCATCTACTGTAGGTGTGTAGTGTGATGGCTGGTGATCAATCATCTACTGTAGGTGTGATGGCTGATGATCAATCATCTACTGTAGGTGTGATGGCTGATGATTAATCATCTACTGTAGGTGTGATGACTGGTGATCAATCATCTACTGTAGGTGTGATGGCTGATGATCAATCATCTACTGTAGGTGTGATGACTGGTGATTAATCATCTACTGTAGGTGTGATGGCTGATGATCAATCATCTACTGTAGGTGTGATGACTGGTGATTAATCATCTACTGTAGGTGTGATGGCTGATGATTAATCAGCTACTGTAGGTGTGATGGCTGATGATTAATCATCTACTGTAGGTGTGATGACTGGTGATTAATCAGCTACTGTAGGTGTGATGGCTGATGATCAATCATCTACTGTAGGTGTGATGACTGGTGATTAATCATCTACTGTAGGTGTGTAGTGTGATGGCTGGTGATTAATCATCTACTGTAGGTGTGTAGTGTGATGACTGGTGATTAATCATCTACTGTAGGTGTGATGACTGGTGATTAATCATCTACTGTAGGTGTGATGACTGGTGATTAATCATCTACTGTAGGTGTGTAGTGTGATGACTGGTGATTAATCATCTACTGTAGGTGTGATGACTGGTGATTAATCATCTACTGTAGGTGTGTAGTGTGATGACTGGTGATTAATCATCTACTGTAGGTGTGATGACTGGTGATTAATCATCTACTGTAGGTGTGTAGTGTGATGACTGGTGATTAATCATCTACTGTAGGTGTGATGACTGGTGATTAATCATCTACTGTAGGTGTGTAGTGTGATGACTGGTGATTAATCATCTACTGTAGGTGTGATGGCTGGTGATTAATCATCTACTGTAGGTGTGATGACTGGTGATTAATCATCTACTGTAGGTGTGATGACTGGTGATTAATCAGCTACTGTAGGTGTGATGACTGGTGATTAATCAGCTACTGTAGGTGTGATGGCTGCTGATTAATCAGCTACTGTAGGTGTGATGACTGGTGATTAATCATCTACTGTAGGTGTGATGGCTGATGATTAATCATCTACTGTAGGTGTGATGACTGGTGATTAATCAGCTACTGTAGGTGTGATGACTGGTGATTAATCATCTACTGTAGGTGTGATGGCTGATGATTAATCATCTACTGTAGGTGTGATGACTGGTGATTAATCAGCTACTGTAGGTGTGATGACTGGTGATTAATCATCTACTGTAGGTGTGATGGCTGATGATTAATCATCTACTGTAGGTGTGATGGCTGATGATCAATCATCTACTGTAGGTGTGATGACTGGTGATTAATCAGCTACTGTAGGTGTGATGACTGGTGATTAATCAGCAGCTACTGTAGGTGTGATGACTGGTGATTAATCAGCTACGAACCCGAAAACCAAAGCAAATCATAACCCCACATATTCCTTCAACCAATAATGCCATTGTTGTTTTGTTGGGGGTTTTTTTTTGTTTGTTTGTTTTTTTTTTGTTTTTTTTTAATCTATCACACATTTCACCCCAAACAATGTAAAAGAAAACACACACACACGCGCGCGCGCGCGCGCGTCTTTTCAAAAATAAGACCATGAAGAAAACTAGTGGCTTATGGCATCCCACCAAACCCAAATCATCAGAAGATTGCATGCCAGCAGTCCCAAGACCCCATTTACACGATATGATCCATTGTTACCGCTGCCTGAACCACCATCCACTGTATCCCTGTCAACGCGGGGATCCTGTACCGGTAAGACAGAATGCAACTCTCCATGATAGTTGTTGCACAGTTCGCCGATGCATGCGAAGAAGCAGACGAGGTTCCATGTGTCTTTGACGCAATATCCGGTTTTCGTCACTGAGTTACACGTACGTATGTATGACGTCACTTTCTGCTCTTCTGTAACACAAAACAACAATGCAGATTAAAAAAAAAAAAAAAAGGGAAGCAGAACAGATTCATGATAAAGAGAGACAATCTTATCAGCAAATTTACAGCCCTCATGTCAAGGGCGATAATTCAACTTACGCAAGTGCTGAAAGAAAACTGAGAAAAGAAATAGGGAAATAACATGCAAACCGAAATACACGGACACAAACACGTAACCTCTCATACATTCATGAGCACCTACCTTGATATTTCTATTCCAGACTATTCATGTATATCACAAATATACCTTTGCATGTCATACTCTCCTAACGGAGCCATATGGGCAAAAATTTAAGGGGATACATAAAAGTAGCCATTTATTTTCTGGTGGGGGAAGAGTGTGTACGGCATTTTCATCTGTCAATCTGTTTACATATCTGTCTATTTACTTATCTATAGATAGACGGGTAGATAGAAAGGACAGACAGATAGAGATATGGTCGCACGTCTGTATTATTACAACTGTCACACACACACACACACACACACACACACACACACACACATATATATATATATATATATATATGACATTTTAAATAATACAGATATGTGGCCATCAGGTTGTGTAGTTTAACATCTACTTTTTAGTGTGTGTATGTGTGCGTGTGTGTGTGTGTGTGTGTGTGTGTGTGTGTGTGCGCGCGCGCGCGTGTGTGTGCATTTGTATATTTGTATATTTATGCAGAAGATAAAGTACATTAAAGATCCCACTATCAATGTAGGTATATAGAAACACGATCATACCCTGCAATGCACGCCCCGGAAAACGAAGTATGGGTGTATACATGGAGGGATGAAGATGACCATACGTGAAAAATGAAAGGAATAAATTAATGACATGAAAAAAGATGAATATTTTATACTAAAAAGAGGTCACTCGTGCACGAATACCAATGAACGTGGGTTGTGGCCCACGAACACAGAAGAAGGACGGTGAACACAGAGTATAGAGTCCGTATCGGCCTCAGTGAGTGGCGTTCCTTTCTGTTGGGAACATAGCTTGACCAGGCTATCAGCACAGCAGAGTTATAATACATCTGTCTTGACCAGGCTATCAGCACAGCAGAGTTATGATACATCTGTGATAGCAACGGTATTCGTGTGGACATTTCTCCCCAGATGTTTTGCCCACTTTGTTCAAACAGCTTTTAACCCAGTTCTCACAATTGCTCACAAGCTGGTCGGACTTCTGTTGAACATATGAAATCTAATAGCTGTCATCTCACCCACTGACCAGAGGAATAGCTGTCATCTCACCCACTGACCAGAGGAATAGCTGTCATCTCACCTACTGACCAAGGGAATAGCTGTCATCTAACTCACTGACCAAGGGAATAGCTGTCATCTAACACACTGACCAGAGGAATAACTGTCATCTAACCCACTGACCAAGGGAATAGCTGTCATCTAACACACTGACCAGAGGAATAACTGTCATCTAACCCACTGACCAAGGGAATAGCTGTTATCTAACACACTGACCAGAGGAATAACTGTCATCTAACTCACTGACCAAGGGAATAGCTGTCATCTAACACACTGACCAGAGGAATAACTGTCATCTAACTCACTGACCAAGGGAATAGCTGTCATCTCACCCACTGACCAGAGGAATAACTGTCATCTAACTCACTGACCAAGGGAATAGCTGTCATCTAACTCACTGACCAGAGGAATAACTGTCATCTAACTCACTGACCAAGGGAATAGCTGTCATCTAACCCACTGACCAGAGGAATAGCTGTCATCTCACCCACTGACCAAGGGAATAGCTGTCATCTAACTCACTGACCAGAGGAATAACTGTCATCTAACTCACTGACCAAGGGAATAGCTGTCATCTAACACACTGACCAGAGGAATAGCTGTCATCTCACCCACTGACCAAGGGAATAGCTGTCATCTAACTCACTGACCAAGGGAATAGCTGTCATCTCACCCACTGACCAAGGGAATAGCTGTCATCTCACCCACTGACCAAGGGAATAGCTGTCATCTCACCCACTGACCAAGGGAATAGCTGTCATCTAACTCACTGACCAAGGGAATAGCTGTTATCTAACTCACTGACCAGGGGAATAGCTGTCATCTAACCCACTGACCAGCTGTCATCTAACTCACTGACCAAGGGAATAGCTGTCATCTAACTCACTGACCAAGGGAATAGCTGTCATCTAACCCACTGACCAGAGGAATAGCTGTCATCTAACTCACTGAACTCACTGACCAAGGGAATAGCTGTCATCTAACTCACTGACCAAGGGAATAGCTGTCATCTAACTCACTGACCAAGGGAATAGCTGTCATCTAACCCACTGACCAAGGGAATAGCTGTCATCTAACTCACTGAACTCACTGACCAAGGGAATAGTTCTCCTGGATGATGCAAGATCTGTTGCAGGGGTAGAAGTTCCCAGGGGCGGTAAGCGTGTCCAGAGCATCAATGCAGTCTCGGTTCTTGTCTGTGTTGGCACTGTAGGAACACACGTGACACCGGAAACCTGCACACATACACGCGCGCGCACGCACACACACACAGGCATGAATGGTGGCGTAGTGGTAGTAGTAGTAAATGTTGTTGTCGTAACACTATTGTTGTTATTGTTGATGTTACTATTATTATCATTACTAATTATCACTTTTTATCATTGTCACTGACATTCATCACCACTATCATAATAACCACCATCATCACCACCACCACCACTACCATTGTCATCATCATCATGACAATTATCACCATCGTTATCATCATCACTAAAGTATAATCTTTCTCTTGACTTACCAACACACACAGACACGACGTGACTCAGGAGAAGGCACAGAACCTGAACACTCCACCGCATAGCGACCTGTGCTTTTCTGGTTTGGTTTCTTTCAATCCGAACTGACCACAAACACTGTTCAAAGAAAACTGTTCGAAGACTCCTCCCAGAGAAAGAACAGAAATGGAAACGCTTTCCCTGGAACCCGTCCCGTCTGACCAGTCGATCTGTCTTGTGTCTGGGTGAACTGACGTTTTATGTGCGGTGTGTGTTTTCTCCGTCACACTCAAGAAACAATCCTTCGATGACGTCAGTTTCGCGTAGGATGATGAGAGAGTCAGAAATGAACATCGACATTTGTCTCTTCAGCCATTAAAAACGGAGTTGAAAGTGACACGTGCCGCTGCGTCCAATGAAAAACGATTCGTGGCACGTGATCGCCTCAGCAACACGAATGCTGCTGTGTGCGTGGGGGTGATGATGGAACGAACTGTGGTTGGGGGTGAGGGAGGGGGGAAGGGGTGGGGTGAGGTGTGGTCGGTCAGAAGTGTCAATAGAATGGAAAATGTTTTTGACTGAGGATTGGTTTGTGTTCGTTAGCGTGGAGGCAAACCAGTCTGTTCCACTTGAAGAATATGTTGTTTTTAATTGCTTGATCTATCTATCTAGCTATCTGTCTAGCTAGCTAGCTAGCTAGCTATCTTTCTATCTGGCTATCTTAGTGTCTGTTTTCTGTATATATATATATATATATATATATATATATATATATATATATATATATATATATATATATATATATCTGTCTATCTATCTATCTGTCTGTCTGTCTGTTTAACTCTGTCTATATGTCTATATATCCGTCTGTCTTTCTATGTATGTATGTATGTATGTATGTATGTATGTATGTATGTATGTATGAAGGAATGTCTTGATTGCATTGAATTGAACTGAACTGGATTGAATTGGATACTTTTTCTTCTCCTCCTCCTCTTCTTCTTCCTCTTCTTCTTCTTCCTTCTCTTTGTCATTCCCTTCCCGTGTGTTCTTTTCTTTCCTGCCTCCTCCTCCTCACACACACACACACACACACACACACACACACACACACACACACACGCATACAAACACAAGCACACGCACGTACGCACACACACACACACACACACACACACACGCACAACCACGCACGCGCGCGCACACACACACGCACCACACGCACAGACACACACACACACACACACACACACATCTACTTTCACGTTGAAGACTTTTTTTTTCTAAATGGTAATAAAATCAAGATCTGTGTGGAAAAAAAACAAAACAAACAGACAAACAAAAAAGAAACCCCAACAACGACGACAAAAAAACAACAACAAAAAACGAGACAGCAAAATTCAGTCATCTATCACACACAAAAAGTTCACTTTCGAGAAAGTGATGGTACCATAGTTTTCACCTGTCCACCGCCCCCCTGTCTTCTGCTGAAGTGGAGGTGAGGAACGCCTCCCAACCAAGATATGCTGGTTGTGCGGAAATCCGAACACACCTGAGACAGAGAGAGAGGGGGCGGGGGGGGGGGGGGGGGGGGGGGGGGGCGAGGGGAGAGGGGGGAGGAGGGGGGAGGGCCGTGGGGGGGGGAGGAGTGGGATGGAGGGAGAGAGAGGGGTGGGGGGGGAGAAGGTGTATGTGTGAAGGAGATAAAAGGAGGGTGGGAGGGCGAGATCGATCGATCGATAGATAGATTGAGAAGTAGAAATAATGAGAAAAGACAGACAGTGTCTCTCTCTCTCTCTCTCTCTCTCTCTCTCTCTCTCTCTCCCTCCCTCTCTCTCTCTCTCTCTCTGTGTGTGTGTGTGTGTGTGTGTGTGTGTGTGTGTGTGTGTGAGTGACAGACAGACAGACACAGGCACAGAGAGACGGAAAGAGACAGACAGAGACAGGGAGTGACGGAGAGACAGAGACAGGGAGTGACAGAGAGACAGAGACAGGGAGTGAGAGAGAGACAGACAGAGACAGAGAGTGACAGAGAGACAGAGACAGGGAGTGACAGAGAGACAGAGACAGGGAGTGACAGAGAGACAGACAGAGACAGAGAGTGACAGAGAGACAGACAGAGACAGAGAGTGACAGACAGACAGAGAGACAGAGAGTGACAGACAGACAGAGACAGGGAGTGACAGAGAGACGGACAGAGACAGGGAGTGACAGAGAGACAGAGACAGAGAGTGACAGACAGACAGAGACAGGGAGTGACAGAGAGACAGACAGAGACAGGGAGTAACAGAGAGACAGAGACAGGGAGTGACAGACAGACAGAGACAGGGAGTGACAGAGAGACAGACAGAGACAGGGAGTGACAGAGAGACAGAGACAGAGAGTGACAGACAGACAGAGACAGGGAGTGACAGACAGACAGAGACAGGGAGTGACAGAGAGACAGAGACAGGGAGTGACAGACAGACAGAGACAGGGAGTGACAGAGAGACAGACAGAGACAGGGAGTGACAGAGAGACAGAGACAGAGAGTGACAGACAGACAGAGACAGGGAGTGACAGAGAGACAGAGACAGGGAGTGACAGAGAGACAGACAGAGACAGGGAGTGACAGAGAGACAGAGACAGGGAGTGACAGACAGACAGAGACAGGGAGTGACAGAGAGACAGACAGAGACAGGGAGTGACAGAGAGACAGACAGAGACAGGGAGTGACAGAGAGACAGAGACAGGGAGTGACAGAGAGACAGACAGAGACAGGGAGTGACAGAGAGACAGAGACAGGGAGTGACAGAGAGACAGACAGAGACAGGGAGTGACAGACAGACAGACAGAGACAGAGAGTGACAGAGAGACAGAGACAGGGAGTGACAGAGAGACAGAGACAGAGAGTGACAGAGAGACAGACAGAGACAGGGAGTGACAGACAGACAGACAGAGACAGAGAGTGACAGACAGACAGACAGAGACAGAGAGTGACAGACAGACAGAGACAGGGAGTGACAGAGAGACAGACAGAGACAGGGAGTGACAGAGAGACAGACAGAGACAGGGAGTGACAGAGAGACAGAGACAGGGAGTGACAGAGAGACAGACAGAGACAGGGAGTGACAGAGAGACAGAGACAGGGAGTGACAGAGAGACAGACAGAGACAGAGAGTGACAGAGAGACAGAGACAGGGAGTGACAGAGAGACAGAGACAGAGAGTGACAGAGAGACAGACAGAGAGTGACAGAGAGACGGACAGAGACAGGGAGTGACAGAGAGACAGAGACAGAGAGTGACAGAGAGACAGACAGAGACAGGGAGTGACAGAGAGACAGAGACAGGGAGTGACAGAGAGACAGACAGAGACAGGGAGTGACAGAGAGACAGACAGAGACAGGCAGTGACAGAGAGACAGAGACAGGGAGTGACAGAGAGACAGAGACAGGGAGTGACAGAGAGACAGACAGAGACAGGGAGTGACAGGGAGACAGACATAGACAGGGAGTGACAGAGAGACAGACAGAGACAGGCAGTGACAGAGAGACAGAGACAGGGAGTGACAGAGAGACAGACAGATAGGGAGTGACAGACAGACAAACAGACAAAGACACAGAGAGACAGGGAGAGACAGACAGGCACACAGACACAGGCACAGAGAGACAGAGAGAGAGAGCGGCAGCGGTTGAGAGACTGACAGACAGACACAGACATGATCAAAATCAGGGGGAGGGTAAAGAAACGAGAGAGAGACAGAGACAGAGAGAGGGCATGGGAGGAGAGAGAGACAGAGAGAGGGCATGGGAGGAGAGAGAGAGACAGAGAGAGGGCATGGGAGGAGAGAGAGACAGAGAGAGGGCATGGGAGGAGAGAGAGACAGAGACAGAGAGAGGGCATGGGAGGAACATGGGAACGAACACACACACACACACACACACACACACACACACACACACACAGAGAGGCACAAGCATGGTATTAATAATCGACATATAAAGAAAAAACAAACAACAACACATAATACTCTCTCTCTCTCTCTCTCTCTCTCTCTCTCTCTCTCTCTCTCTCTCTCTCTCTCTCTCTCTCGCACACTTACACGCACACAAACATACATTATGTATGTTAACAAATACTATACTAATGTGAATATAAAACAGAGAGGGGGGTGTGGGGGGCGGGGCGGGGAGAATGCTCATTGCTAAAGGAAGCATAATTCAACATATAAAATAGTATGAGAATAAAAATGTCACAGACAGATAGACAGAGGAAGAGGGAGACAGAGAGAGAGACAGAGACAGAGCATGGGAGGAGAGAGAGAGGGGGGGCATGGGAGGAAAGAGAGAGAGGGAGGGGGGGCATGGGAGGAGAGAGAGAGGGGGGGCATGGGAGGAGAGAGAGGTGGTGGGGTGGTGGTATGGGAGGAGAGAGAGAGGTGTGTGTGTGGGGGGGGGGGTATGGGAGGAAAGAGAGAGAGGTGGGGGGGCATGGGAGGAGAGAGAGGTGGTGGGGTGGTGGTATGGGAGGAGAGAGAGAGAGAGAGGTGGGGGGGGGGAATGGGAGGAAAGAGAGAGAGAGGTGGGGGGTGGTATGGGAGGAGAGAGAGAGAGAGAGGTGGGGGGGCATGGGAGGAGAGAGAGGTGGTGGGGTGGTGGTATGGGAGGAGAGAGAAAGAGAGAGGTGGGGGGGGGTTATGGGAGGAAAGAGAGAGAGAGGTGGGGGGTGGTATGGGAGGAGAGAGAGAGAGAGGTGGGGGGGGGGGTATGGGAGGAAAGAGAGAGAGAGGTGGGGGGTGGTATGGGAGGAAAGAGAGAGAGAGGTGGGGGGTGGTATGGGAGGAAAGAGAGAGAGAGGTGGGGGGTGGTATGGGAGGAGAGAGAGAGAGAGAGGTGGGGGGGGGGTATGGGAGGAAAGAGAGAGAGAGGTGGGGGGTGGTATGGGAGGAGAGAGAGAGAGGTGGGGGGGTGGTATGGGAGGAGAGAGAGAGAGAGAGGTGGGGGGGGGGTATGGGAGGAGAGAGAGAGAGAGGTGGGGGGGGTGGTATGGGAGGAAGAGAGAGAGAGGTGGGGGGTGGTATGGAGGAAAGAGAGAGAGAGGTGGGGGGGTGGTATGGGAGGAGAGAGAGAGAGAGAGGTGGGGGGTGGTATGGGAGGAGAGAGAGAGAGAGAGGTGGGGGGTGGTATGGGAGGAGAGAGAGAGAGAGGTGGGGGGTGGTATGGGAGGAAAGAGAGAGAGAGGTGGGGGGTGGTATGGGAGGAAAAGAGAGAGAGAGAGGTGGGGGGTGGTATGGGAGGAAAGAGAGAGAGAGGTGGGGGGGGAGTATGGGAGGAGAGAGGTGGTGGGGGTGGTATGGGAGGAAAGAGAGAGAGAGGTGGGGGGGGGGAGTATGGAGGAGAGAGAGAGAGAGGTGGGGGGGTGGTATGGGAGGAGAGAGAGAGAGAGGTGGGGGGTGGTATGGGAGGAGAGAGAGAGAGGGCAACACAGGTGAGATACCAAGACTATCAAGACACAGTTTATACCACTGTTATCTTTGTGAGCGTGTTTAGTCACAGTCAGAGGATCTTGGAATTCGGACTGTTGGGGTAAATGGTAGTCTCTCTCGAGCCTAGCGTTGGAAGAATGTCCACACACACACACTGACACACGCACAAAGTTCCATTTAGATAAAACTCCACACCCATACACAGTACTTAACTGATTCTCTCACACACGCACTATACAATACTATACTGTACTGTACTGTGCTGTGTATACTATACTGTGCTATACTTTGGGAGACACATTGGCTAAATCGATTAGGTGTTCGACTT
>NC_134907.1:22736749-22829249 GCF_041734735.1 Babylonia areolata
AGCAGCAAAGGAGGCAGAGAGAAGAAGAAATTCAATTCCATCACCTCAAAGACTGATTGCATCACGCTGAATGCTCTAGTCTTTAATACATACATTGATAAGCTAGTAAATAATAAGAGTCCAGGTAGAGGGAAAACGACTACTAAGACTGAGAGAGGGAGAGGGGAAAAGAGGAAGACTGTGAGAGAGGGAGAGGGGGAAAGAGGAAGACTGTCAGAAAGGGAGAGGGGAAAAGAGGAAGACTGTGAGAGAGGGAGAGTGGAAAAGAGGAAGACTGTGAGAGAGGGAAAAGACTGTCAGAAAGGGAGAGGGAAAAAGACTAAGACCATGAGAAAGGGAGAGGGAAAAAGACTAAGACTGTGAGAGAGGGAGAGGGAAAAGACTGTCAGAAAGGGGAGAGGGAAAAAGACTAAGACCATGAGAAAGGGAGAGGGAAAAAGACTAAGACCATGAGAAAGGGAGAGGGAAAAAGACTAAGACCATGAGAAAGGGAGAGGGAAAAAGACTAAGACCATGAGAAAGAGAGAGGGAAAAAGACTAAGACCATGAGAAAGGGAGAGGGAAAAAGACTAAGACCATGAGAAAGGGAGAGGGAAAAAGACTAAGACTGTGAAAGAGGGAGAAGAAAAAGACTAGACTTTAAAAAATGGATAGGGAAAAGACTAAGGCCCTTTGTGTGTGTGTGTGTGTGTGTGTGTGTGTGTGTGTGTGTGCATGCATGCTCGCGCGCACGTGTGTGTGTTATTGTGTGTGTGTGTGCGTGTGCGTGCGTGCACGTGTGTGTGTGTGTGTGTGTGAGAGAGAGAAGTGAGAGAGAGAGAGTAGGGGTGGGGGGCGGAGACTGACGCAGACTTCTGAAAGAGGGACAGAGAAAAAGAGTTAAGACTTTAAGAGAGGGAGAGAGGGGAATACCGGCAAAGCAACAAATCCACTGCTTTAAATCCAGCTCCCTAAAAACTCAAAGTGAACTGCATCAAACTATCATTCTCCCAAAAAACAAAACAAAAAAAAAACACCCTCAAAACTATGACAAACAGGTTAATAATAAGAAATGTTTGTATTTCAGCTGCACACACAAAATGGCTTACGTTACATTTTCCAGCTGGATCCTGAAGCCATCCGGGGAGAAGAAGAAGAAAGTAGAAAAGCACAGAAATGAAAAGTATCTACTAGTGAGCAATGTCTCTTGATTAGTGTTTTCATGAAGTGATAACATGTCACACATCAGGAAAAATATCAGGAAGCAAATAATAATAAAAGTAGTAATAATAACATTGATAATAACATTAATGACAACAACAACAATAATAAAAACAAAATAAAAATACTAACGAAACAGATAATAATAATAATGATAATAATCTCCGGCAGAATCCGTTGAAGAAATTCTTGTCTATCAGCTCATCATTTTGTGCGAAAGTTGGCTGCAGCTATCAGGGTTTTTTTTTTACAGTGTGAAAAACTGTTTGACCTGACTCCTCCATGCTGATTAAAGTCACTTGTGGGTAGTGAAAAAGCTATTGTCTTGTTCTTGTTATGCATGCTGGTGATTGTAGACATTTGCTTGTTTGGTTGTTGGTGTTGTTGCTGCTGTTGTTTTAGGACTCCAGCTTCCTACTATTTGGAATCATTTCCTTTCACAACATCTTTCTCTTTTCATCCATTAATTTCACTTGGCTGAAAAGTGAGTTGAAAACTGAGGAGAATTACTCCCAACAGACTCTGTGGAAGATTGTGTAATTCCGTTTATCTCACAATTAGTTACTGGTTTCTTCCTCTGCATCGATTTATCCTTTACAATTACATCCATGATCTACATCACTGATCAGTTATCAACAAACCACTATTGCATCAGCATCATAATTATTCCAAACATGTACAATCATTCAAAAGGATGCACACCGGATTGGCCTTACATTGTGAAAGATTAGGGTAACTACACTTTATATACAGATACTCTACAACATATATCAGGGAATAAAACACAGGCAATAGGTCTTAACATGTTAACATGTCATAATAAACAAAACCAATATGTTTAAACATGTTAACGTGTCATTTAAAACGTGAGCCCAAAATTCAACAATGCTCATACGTTCATATAATACAAAACACAATTCAAGTACATGAGTACAAGCTTACAAAAAGCACATTTACATGAAGAAACAGATGCATCTGAAGCACACACACCACAACTACAACAGATGCAAGAAATGTGTGTTTCCAACACAGATCAGAGCCATAACTCACCCCCTTCCTTGAACATCTCATGTGTTCACTTCAGTTTCTCCAGGTGTCACTGCATTCGGACCAAGTCATATACGCTACACTACATCTGCTAAGCAGATACCTGATCAGCAGCGTAACCTAAAGCACTTAGTCAGGCCTCAGTCAGGAAAATGAAATAAAATGTAAGAGACAAATAAAGAATAAAAAAACCACAAAAATTTTTTTTCCCACCTGGCAGCAACAGGCAAGGCAAGGCGAGGTTCAGGTTCTCGCCAGTCAAGGCTAGGTTCTCGCCAGCTAGGTTTTCGCCAGTCAAGGCTAGGTTCTCACCACCTAGGTTCTTCTACCAGTCAAGGCAAAGTTCTCACCAGCTAAGTTCTCACCAGTCAAGGCAAAGTTCTCACCAGCTAGGTTCTTGCCAGTCAAGGCTAGGTTCTCACCAGCTAGGTTCTCACTAGTCAAGGCTAGGTTCTCACCAGCTAGGTTATCGGCAGTTGAGGCGAGATTCTCACCACCTAGGTTCTTCTCACAAGTCAAGGCAAAGTTCTCACCAGCTAGGTTCTCACCAGTCAAGGCTAGGTTCTCACCAGCTAGGTTCTCACCAGTTAGGTTCTTCTCACCAGTCAAGGCTAGGTTCTCACCAGCTAGGTTCTCACCAGTCAAGGCTAGGTTCTCACCAGTTAGGTTCTTCTCACCAGTCAAGGTGAGGTTCTCACCAGCTAGTTTCTCACCAGTCAAGGCTAGGTTCTCACCAGCTAGGTTCTCACCAGTCAAGGCTAGGTTCTCACCAGCTAGGTTCTCACCAGTTAGGTTCTTCTCACCAGTCAAGGCTAGGTTCTCACCAGCTAGGTTCTCACCAGTCAAGGCTAGGTTCTCACCAGTTAGGTTCTTCTCACCAGTCAAGGTGAGGTTCTCACCAGCTAGTTTCTCACCAGTCAAGGCTAGGTTCTCACCAGTTAGGTTCTTCTCACCAGTCAAGGTGAGGTTCTCACCAGCTAGTTTCTCACCAGTCAAGGCTAGGTTCTCACCAGCTAGGTTCTCACCAGTCAAGGCTAGGTTCTCACCAGTTAGGTTTTTCTCACCAGTCAAGGCAAAGTTCTCACCAGCTAGGTTCTCGCCAGTCAAGGCTAGGTTCTCGCCAGCTAGGTTCTCACCAGCTAGGTTCTCACCAGTCAAGGCTAGGTTCTCACCAGTCAAGGCTAGGTTCTCACCAGCTAGGTTCTCACCAGTCAAGGCTAGGTTCTCGCCAGCTAGGTTATCGGCAGTCAAGGCTAGGTTCTCACCAGTTAGGTTTTTCTCACCAGTCAAGGCTAGGTTCTCACCAGCTAGGTTCTCACCAGTCAAGGCTAGGTTCTCACCAGTTTGGTTTTTCTGACCAGTCAAGGCTAGGTTCTCACCAGTTTGGTTTTTCTCACCAGTCAAGGCTAGGTTCTCGCCAGCTAGGTTTTCGCCAGTCAAGGCTAGGTTCTCACCAGTTAGGTTCTTCTCACCAGTCAAGGCAAAGTTCTCACCATCTAAGTTCTCACAAGTCAAGGCAAAGTTCTCACCAGTTTGGTTTTTCTCACCAGTCAAGGCTAGGTTCTCACCAGCTAGGTTCTCACCAGTCAAGGCTAGGTTCTCACCAGCTAGGTTTTTGCCAGTCAAGGCTAGGTTCTCACCAGCTAGGTTTTTGCCAGTCAAGGCTAGGTTCTCACCAGCTAGGTTTTCACCAGTCAAGGCGAGGTTCTCACCAGCTAGGTTTTCGCCAGTCAAGGCGAGGTTCTCACCAGCTAGGTTTTCGCCAGTCAAGGCTAGGCTCTCACCAGCTAGGTTTTTGCCAGTCAAGGCTACGTAGCCTTCAGAACAACTGTGCGGGGTAAGGATGAAGTCTGGGATGAAGTCTACTTCCCGCCTAGCATTCATTTCTTTGCACATTTTCTCCTCACCCTCACCACTCGCTCTCCTGTCAACAGCATATGACCTTGTTTGCAAATAGGAAACACACCTCTGATCTGAAGCATAACCCAATGCACTTAGTCAGGCCTTGATTGCATGCATACATACATTTATGTACCTATCCGAGTGGAGTTTTGCCAGTAATGATGTCGCCACGGGTTCTTTTACAATGGGCCAAGTACATGCATCACATGGGATCTCGGTTTGTCGTCTCATCCAAAAGACTTAAATGATCAATTTAATTTTTCAGTCAAACTTGGGAGAGAGGGCGAGACCGGGATTGCAACCCATCGTCTCAAGGACACTTGTGGCAGATAAGTGTCTTAACCATTCTGCCACACTCCTCACATGATGCAATGCTAAAAAACAGCAGTCACCATTGTCATCATCATCGTCATCCTCCTCCTCCTTCATCGTCATCAATATAAAACAAAATAGTCTCAAATTCTGTGGCCTTTCATGCCCTGCTCTCATGGTGACCTCTGTTTCGATACCCCTCCACTTCCGTGCTTGGGGTGAATCCTGTCAATGTCATCAGTGTCGGCAGATTCATGGGTGGCTGTTGTTTGAGGGACGTGGTGGCGGTCTCCACTCTGGGAGGGACGCTCACTCAGTCTGGCTCCGCGACTAAGCCATTATTGTTGTTAGTAGGGGGCTTAGTAGGTGGTGTCCTGAGTACGTTAAAACAGAACAGGTACCACTGAACACCACTGAAGTGACTCAGCAGCAGTGCAGTGTCTCCTCTGGTGTGTGGCCTCCTGGCGACCTAACATCGATGGTTCCCTGTGGACAGCTGACGCTGGAACTGCGATGGACGAACCCGGGTGTGGCCGTGTATGGGGGAATCCAAATGAGTGGCGTGGGAGTAGTGCCACTGAAACGGTGCAGATGATGGGGCAGCAAAAAAAACCAAACAAACAAAAACAAAAACAGCAGTCACTACTTGTTTCTGTATCTACCACTCTGTTTTCGGAGTGCCATGAGACTGACGTGGAGTGGTCATCTTTTGAGCATAAAAAAACAACAGTTCAAATATTCCTGAAGAAATGAAATGCCCCCCCAAAAGCTGAAAAGATCAATCAATATTTTGAACTTATCTGAAATGAGAAGCCCTGCACAGATACTCAAGTACACTTAGGAAACAAAAAATCCTCTGTTCTAATAATTGGAAAAATAAAGTCCTCTGTTCTCATAATATGAAAAAAATCATCTGTTATCATGGTGTTAAGCAGTAAAGCACACAATTAAAAGACTGTTAAAAAAACAACAACAAAATGTTTATGTTTCATTTTAATTATGTCACTTGATACTAATGATAGAAATTCACTTCTGAGTTCTTATGTCACTTGATAGTAATGACAGGAATTCACTTCTGATTCAAGGAAAAAGCAGAAAACCAAGAGACAAAAAAATAACAACTAATGTAAGTCACTTAGATATGCACTCAGGTTGAGAAAAACTCACCAAACTAAGTAACCAAAACAAAACAATGCTGAAAATAAAAATTGGACATTCAATCACATGCGCAATGAAGCTTTTACAAACACACAGGGAAGAAACAATATAGTCAAAATGAAAAGGAAGAAAAAATATATTCAACAAAAAACAGTTATATATATATATATATTTTTAATAAAGGGAATGGGAAAAAAAAGCCCTATCTGCATCTTGGACCGTATTATTAATTTTCGTGGATAATACTTGCTGCAAAGTATATGGCAGTTACTTGCTAGCAAGTATATCATACGGTAAATACTTCAGCAACTCAGGTATAATACATATAGTAAATATTTGCTCACAAGCATACCATAAGGTAAACACTTGCTGGCAAATATATATCTGTTAAATACTTGCTGACAAGTATTGTATACGGTAAATACTCACCACCAAGTATACGTCAATACTTGCTGGCAAGTATATATCTGGTAAATACTTGCTGACAAGTATTGTATATGGTAAATACTCACCACCAAGCATACAGCAATACTTGCTGGCAAGTATATATCTGGTAAATACTTGCTGACAAGTATTGTATACGGTAAATACTCACCACCAAGTATACGGCAATACTTGCTGACAGGTTTATGGTAAATACTCGCCACCAAGTATACGGCAATACTTGCTGACAGGTTTATGGTAAATACTCGCCATCAAGTATACGGCAATACTTGCTGACAAGTATTGTATACGGTAAATACTCACCACCAAGTATACGGCAATACTTGCTGACAGGTTTACGGTAAATACTTGCCACCAAGTATACAACAAATACTTGCTGGCAGGTATGCGGTAAATACTTGCTGGCAGGTACAGATGGTAAATGATTGTTGGCAGGTACAGATGGTAAAGGATTGTTGGCAGGTACAGATGGTAAAGGATTGTTGGCAACCTTTCTTTTCCACTGAGATCTGTTTCAAGATATCTGCACAATCTTTCTGAGCCAACAGATGCTATCAAAACAAAGTGATAAATATATCAGCAAGCCTTAATGTCCATTGTTCCTTCTATGTGGAATTGAATGCCTGAGAAGATTAGAAAAAACCAACACAAAATACCCAACCTATTCCTACACACCCAACCTATTTCTACATCTAAAAAACAAAAGCAGTAAAAAACAAATTAACTTCAAAGTTTTGCACTAAAAACAAAAGCAGTAAAAAACAAATTAACTTCAAAGTTTTGCACTATCATGAAAAAAACAACAAATTAACTTCAAAGTTTTGCACTATCATGAAAAAAACAAATTAACTTCATAGTTTTACACTATCATTTAACTTAAAAGTTTTGCACTATCATTTAACTTCAAAGTTTTGCACTATCATGAAAAAACAAATTCACTTAAAAGTTTTGCACTATCATTTAATTTAAAAGTTTTGCACTATCATGAAAAAAACAAATTAACTTCAAAGTTTTGCACTATCATTTAACTTCAAAGTTTTGCACTATCATGAAAAAAACAAATTAACTTCAAAGTTTTGCACTATCATTTAACTTCAAAGTTTTGCACTATCATGAAAAAAAACAAATTAACTTCAAAGTTTTGCACTATCATTTAACTTCAAAGTTTTGCACTATCATGAAAAAAAAAAATTAACTTCAAAGTTTTGCACTATCATTTAACTTCAAAGTTTTGCACTGTCATGAAAAAAAGACAGGAAACCCAACAGGAACAAAACCTTCCACTTTCTAGTTTTACTGCAGTGTGTGTGTGTGTGTGTGTGTGTGTGTGTGTGTGTGTGTCCATGCATGTGCATGTGTGTGTTGAGCACTGTGAACACACAACTTACTTAACGTTGTGGAAAACTTTTATAAGCCAAACCTAACTTCATAAAACATGTTCATTTCAGAAGGATGGTGAAAATGTATTCTGAAGGATGATTTCCTTCTTCAATTTAACCCATCAACTCAACTTGTGCCACACCTCAATTACTCAAGAAAACAAGTCAGCACGCTGCAAAACAAGTCAAAATACAAACCACCCAAATCATAAAAAAATGACATAACTAAGGCAAGACATTGTAAGACAAAACAAAACACAAAGAACAGACAACAAAATAAAAGAAACATCCATAATAACCAAAATAAAACAACAACAAACATGCAAAAACTAACCAAGACAAACAAACACCAAAAACAAAACTAGGCTAAGTTACAAAGCAAGACATGTTTACATAGCATTGTGCAATTACAGCCTCAGTTATCACGGTCTTCTGTACTGGTCTGTTTATATATCTGTTATTGAAAAAAACATGTCTTGAGCTTTCCCCACAGCAAAAACATGATTCACTTACCCAAACAGTAACAGAAACCCACCACAACAACAAAAACGTTTTCAAATAAAAAATGACAACAACAGTTTCAGTAGCTCAAGGAGGCGTCACTGTGTTCGGACAAATCCATATACGCTACACCACATCTGCCAAGCAGATGCCTGACCAGCAGCGTAACCCAACGCGCTTAGTCAGGCCTTGAAAAAAAAAAGAAAAAAAAAGAGGTGAATAAATAATAGATAACTCTGATAAGCTTACATAAATAAATAAATAAATAATTATAATATATAAAAAAGGTAGTAGTAATAATGATAATAATAAAATAATAATAATATAAAAATAAAAATAAATAAATAAATAAATAAGACAACAATGATGATAAATAAGCAAATAAAAGTAAAACATGAAGACACACATTCACACATACACCCACACATGCATAACAGATATGCACCAAACATGCAGTTTCACAGATATGAAAGCACAGTCAAATACATAAACAACAAGCAGAATAAAACTTCTTTTTTTTTAAGTCCGGTGCACATCCAACACCTCAAAGTGGTCGACCACGTCCTCGAAATGACTCTGGACGTGGCTCTCGAAAAAATCCTGACTGATCCGCTCAGCAAACGACTTCTGACACATGGGGCAGACGCGCTCATGCGATTGCGGCGCCCTCTGACCCTGCTGCGGCTGCAAGGTCTCCGGAGCGTTGGAAGTGTCCTCCACATCGTCGAAACACTCGAAGACGTGTGTCTGGAACTCGTCCATGGTGATGTGGCTGAAGTCCTGGCCGCACACCGGGCACTTGCAATCATCGGCGCCCCCGCCCCCAGTCCCCATCGGCGATGGCTCGTTGACGAAGTGAATCTGCTGGTTCAGTTCCAAGTCCGTGGGGTTGTGGGGTCGCGGGGTCAGGTCGCTGTGCTCCTGGGGGGAGCCCCGATGGCCACCCATCCCGTCGCGACTCACCATGCCCCCACCCCCGCCCCCACCCCACCCTCCTCCGACCACGATGGCTGGCTGGTGGGTGGCGGTGGATGGGGCATTGGTGATCATTCCCCCACAACCACCACTGCCGCTTGCCGGTGTGTTCTGCAGAACTCTGCCGCCCGTCATACTGCTCTGGTTCAGGATGTGCATGGAGGGCACCGTGCTAGTGCTCTGGCTGCTGGCGCCAGTTGAGGAGGGAGGGGGTGGGGGGTGGGAGAGGTTCTCATAGATGCTGGGTGGCTGGCTGTGCGGCGATGGCTGCCGCTGTGGGGGGTACTGGATGGGGGAGGGGGTGGGCGGGTAGTGGACTTCTGTAGGCTGGACGCGTCGAGACAGGGGTACTACTGCAGCAGCACCACCAGCTGTCTCTATCATCATCCCCTGGGCTGGCATGGTGGCGGTAGAGGCTGCGGTGGTGTTGGGGGCGTCTTTCAGGAACTGGTTCAAACCAGTCGGCATCCCCCTAACTCCCAGCTGTTGCTGTTGTTGTTGTTGTTGTTGCTGTTGGTGGTGGTAGTGGCTGCCCATCCAGTCTGCGAGGCGTGGGGTCTGCTGTTGGGGCAGGGTGTGGGCTCGAACCTCTGTGTTGGCGGCAGTGCCCTTGGGAGGCTGAATGACGTCTTCACTGTACCTCCGGTGGATCCCTTCTAGCCTCGGCTTCGGCGCCCCTGCTGGTCCGTTTGGATTCGGTGCCGGCCCGTTGGGATTGCCCGTGGAGACAACGGCAACAGGCTTTGCCCCTGAGGTGGTGGTGGTGGTGGTGGGGGGGATGTTCATCATCATGGTGGGTTCACGTCGTGGGCTACGATCTGGGGAGGGTCCCTTCAGCGGCTGCTGCTGCTGTTGTTGTTGGAGAAGCTTCTGGTGCTGCTGACGCTGGTCATGGGGGGGGAAGACGCTGTGGGAGGGGGGGACCGCTCCGTTGACCATCTCCCAGCTCTGGCCCCCCGAGTGAGAGCCTCCCCCGCTGCCCCCTGGCATGGACGAGGGGGACTCCATGCTGGGGGCAGCATCCCCCCTGGGGGGGCAGGGGCGGTTCAGGCTGTGACGCACGGACAGGGACATGCTCTGCTGAACTGCAACCACACAGTCAGTTGCTATACACCTGTGTTACTGTTACCACACTGTGTTGCTGTTATACACCTGTGTTACTGTTACCACACTGTGTTACTGTTACCACACTGTTACTGTTACCACACTGTGTTGCTGTTATTCACCTGTGTTACTGTTACCACACTGTGTTACTGTTACCACACACAGTGAGCTGCTATACACCTGTGTTACTGTTACCACACTGTGTTACTGTTACCACACTGTGTTACTGTCACCACACACAGTCAGTTGCTATACACCTGTGTTACTGTTACCACACTGTGTTACTGTTACTACACTGTGTTACTGTTACCACACACAGTGAGCTGCTATACACCTGTGTTACTGTTACCACACTGTGTTACTGTTACCACACTGTGTTACTGTCACCACACACAGACACCTGTGTTACTGTTACCACACTGTGTTACTGTTACTACACTGTGTTACTGTTACCACACACAGTGAGCTGCTATACACCTGTGTTACTGTTACCACACTGTGTTACTGTTACCACACACAGTGAGCTGCTATACACCTGTGTTACTGTTACCACACTGTGTTACTGTTACCACACACAGTGAGCTGCTATACACCTGTGTTACTGTTACCACACTGTGTTACTGTTACCACACACAGTGAGCTGTTATACACCTGTGTTACTGTTACCACACTGTGTTACTGTCACCACACACAGTGAGCTGTTATACACCTGTGTTATTGTTACCACACTGTGTTACTGTTACCACACACAGTGAGCTGTTATACACCTGTTACTGTTACCACACTGTGTTACTGTTACCACACACAGTGAGTTCAGGTTATACACCTGTGTTAATGTTACCACACGCAGTGAGTTCAGGTTATACACCTGTGTTAATGTTACCACACACAGTGAGTTCAGGTTATACACCTGTGTTACTGTTACCACACACAGTGAGTTCAGGTTATACACCTGTGTTACTGTTACCACACCCAGTGAGTTCAGGTTACACACCTGTGTTACTGTTACCACACAGTGAGTTCAGGTTACACACCTGTGTTACTGTTACCACACACAGTGAGTTCAGGTTTCAGGTTATACACCTGTGTTACTGTTACCACACGCAGTGAGTTCAGGTTATACGCCTGTGTTACTGTTACCACACACAGTGAGTTCAGGTTTCAGGTTATACACCTGTGTTACTGTTACCACACGCAGTGAGTTCAGGTTACACACCTGTGTTACTGTTACCACACACAGTGAGTTCAGGTTTCAGGTTATACACCTGTGTTACTGTTATCACACACAGTGAGTTCAGGTTATACGCCTGTGTTACTCTAAACAAAACAGAACTTTCAATTTTAACTCAAAATTATAAACAGAATTTTTCTTATAAAAAAATGTTTTTTTAAGGTGAAAAAAGGTCCGTTTGATGTCAGCTAAAGTCGCTGATGGCAGTGAAAGACTTGTTATTATTATCATTACTTTCAGTATTATCACTGTCGTTGTTGTCGTTGCCGTGACTCACCCAAGCAGTCTTTCTGCAGCTTGACCATACTCTTTAGTTTGTCGATGACGTTCCTCATATACTGTATCTCGCTGACCAGTTCGGCGGGTGCTTCAACCATCAGGCTGTCCCCACGCTTCTCATTCACCATCACCCCCTCCTGGCCGGCCTGAAATCCACACCCACACACTGCCATACGGGCGCAACAGCCAAGTGGTTACCAGCTACCACTGGGTGTTCTTCATTTGTTTCCTGTGTCATTCAGTCAGGTTTGAGTAGTTTCAGTTTCAGTTTCAGTAGCTCAAGGAGGCGTCACTGCATTCGGACAAATCCATATACGCTACACCACATCTGCCAAGCAGATGCCTGACCAGCAGCGTAACCCAACGCGCTTAGTCAGGCCTTGAGAAAAAAAAAGAAAAAAAAAAGGTGAATAAATTATAGATAAGCTTACATAAATAAATAAATACATAATAATTATGATATAAAAAGAAGGTAGTAGTAATGAAAATAATAATAAAATAATAATAATAATAATAAGGTTTGAGTAGTGCACACATATACTTACACAGACATGTGACATTTTACCTGTATGACCATTTTGTTTATTTACCCCCACCATGTAGGTCAGCTATATTCCATTCTCAGGGTTGGGAATGTTCTTGTCTCCATAACCCACACAACGCTGACATGGATTACAGGATCTTTAACGTGCGTATTTCATCTTCTGTGTGTGTTTACACCCGAAAGGGGTCCTGGCACTAGCAGGTCTGCTCTTAAGTTGACCTGGGAGATCGGAAAAATTTCCACCCTTTACCCACCAGGTTCCATTACCATGATTTGAACCCAAGGCCCTCAGACTGAAAGTCCAATGTTTAACCACATGTTCTTAACTCTCTCCGGACAAAGGAATGCTCACGCATTCCTACACAAAACGTATTCGGATTCAGACGAAGGAATGGAATAGCATTCTCCGAAAGTAAATTTCTATCATGCGCTGTACACGGAATTTTGTGATTAGCCAAGCAGAGTGCGCTATTCTGGGTCACTCCACAATTGAACAGTATGATTGGTCAGCCTGGGATGTGTGGCCTGTCTCACACACACGCTGACAAAGTCATTGACCGGTCATCTGCTCGCGTGCCAGCCTGTTAGCAAAGCGGGCTCTTCTCAGAATGTTGTGAAGCGAACAAGGCAGTGACGGCAACGTTTTAGGGTTGCCGAAGTACTTGAAATGCTACAAACTGAAGGGTCGGACATTGAAGAGATGGATGATGATGAAGAAGAAAGCGAATTTAATGCAGAAAGCAAGCATGGGTATGGTGATTCGGGGTGAAAAATTGGCAGTATTTTCTACATATGGCAAAACTGTAAAAATAAGATGAGAAATTTGATTTTTTTTTTTTATATGTAATAACTCAACACGTAATAAACCAGTCCTGAAAGTTTCATTTTCTTACACAATATTTTGTATTTTTTGTAATTTTTTTTCCAAATCCTTACAAATGGGCCGTCTGTGGAGAAAAGCAAGGGAGAAAACTTGTCGTCCCGAGTGAGTTAAGAGATCTCAAACAGGCATATGTGGTAGATAAGTTTGTTTTTAACATAATTACAGAAGATAAATTTGTGCAAGAATGGGAACTATAAACATGTTTAGTACAAAATCAAGTTATACAATGTAACCAAGGAATTAATACATGCATACAATAGGTATTGTTCTGCCTACATTATGTTGTGGAATTGTCAATATCAACATCATCATTATATCTTTCCCTCATAATGCATAAAGTTGGCTTTTTTTCCTTGTTGCTTTCTTAATCCTGTGTCTGTAAATCTTTGTCTGAATTAAAATGTTGACCAAAAAAAAAGTAATTCTGTCTTGAGCCCCCTACCTTATTGCAAGGAGCTGCTGAAAAAACGTAGTGAAAGAGAAAGTCATATCAAGTCCATTCCGCAGACCAGTTCTTAGTTTAATTTTCAGACTATTATCTAATTTATTTTAGACGAAATATTGCTCTAAAATCAAGTGCATATGCTTCAGTAATGTGACAATTAAGCATATAACAATATAATAACATAACCTAGTACAACCTTCTGCAAGGAAGCCTGATGGCAGTAATTAAGCATATAATAATAATAATAACTTAACCTAATATAACCTTCCACAAGGAAGCCTGGTAGCAGTAATTAAGCATACACTAATATAATAATAACATAACCTTGTGCAAGGAAGCCTGGTAGCAGTAATTAAGCATATAATATAATAATAATAATATAAACTTCTGCAAGGAAGCCTGATGGCAGTAATTAAGCATACACCAATATAATAATAACATAACCTAATATAACCTTGTGCAAGGAAGCCTCATAGCAGTAATTAAGCATATACTAATATAAGAATAACATAACCTAATATAACCATTTGCAAGGAAGCCTGATGGCAGTAATTAACCATACACTAATATAACTATAACCTATGGTGGCAGTTATGAAACATACACTAATCTAATAATACTATAACCTAATACAACCTTGTCCCTCTCCTGCTGCAGACTGTGGCATTGTTCCTGCAGACTGCGCAGTGATTGCAGTGCCGCCTCCTTCTCCTTGCGCTCCGCCTCCCACTGCTGCTGCAGTCGGCTGTTCTCCTGCTTCAGCAGCGCCACCTGCTGGTTTAGCGAGCCGAACGCCTGGTTCTTCTCCTGAAATCAAATCCAAACTTCTTCTCCTTGTACATGCCTAAGAGCTTGTTCAGTGAGCCGAATGCCTGGTTCTTCTCCTGAAAATCAAAATCCAAACTTTTCTCTTCTTCTTGTACATGCCCGAGTGCGTCATGTTGCAGGGATGCAGTTTTCTTCAGGAAGGCATCATCAGTGGGTGGGTGTTTGGTTTCCGTTCTATCAGTTGCCTGAGTGTATTCTGGCACATGTTTCTGTGCATGTGCGTGTGTGTGTGTGCGCGCGTGTGAGTGTGTGTGTGTGCATGCCTGAGTGCGTGTTGCAAGGATGTTTTCTCTAAGGCATCATGGGTGGGTTGTAACCACCAAATGTTCAGCTGCATGTGTGTTCTGGCACATGCTTTTGTGTGTGTGTGTGTGTGTGTGTGTTGGTGTGTGTGTGGTGGGAGGGGGGGTGAGGGGGGCGGGGTACTGATAGAGAAGGTAAATGGGGAACGAAATGGAAAGCAGTATTTCTGGAGAAATGAGCTCCATAAATGTCCATCAGCAGTATTTCTGGAGAAATGAGCTCCATAAATGTCCATCAGCAGTATTTCTGGAGAAATGAGCTCCATAAATGTCCATTACCATCAGTATTTCTGGAGAAATGAGCTCCATAAATGTCCATCAGCAGTATTTCTGGAGAAATGAGCTCCATAAATGTCCATCAGCAGTATTTCTGGAGAAATGAGCCACATAAATGTCCATCAGCAGTATTTCTGGAGAAATGAGCTCCATAAATGTCCATTACCATCAGTATTTCTGGAGAAATGAGCCACATAAATGTCCATTACCATCAGTATTACACAACCAACACCAACTTGCGGATGACTCTTGCAGCAGTTGATGCATGCTGGGTATTTTTGTGTCTCCAAAATCCAAACAGCAGCCATACTGTTTTCAGGTTTCAGGGGTGTGCATGCTGGAAATGTTCTTGTTTCCACAATCCACAACATGCTCACACTGATTACACTATTTACAGGATCTTTAACATGCCTGTTTGATCTTCTGCATGCGTATACATATGAAGGAGGTTCAGGCGCTGGTAGGCTTGCACATATGTTGACCTGGGAGATTGGGAAAGTCTCCACCATTACCCACCAGGTGCTGTTAGCAAGATCTGAACCTGGAACCTCAGACTGAAAGTCCAAGCTTTAACCACTCGGCAACGGCCCGAAAAAGGAGCAGAAACTTACTGGCCCAAACAACAATTCCCACCTTGTACTGGCCGTATCTGTTCTCAACCCCTTCTGACGGTGACGTGACTGGCGCCATCTGACGGCGAAGGTTGTTGGCGAGACCTTCATTTCCCCCCATGGGTGTGTTGGTGTCTCCTGTGGCCTGCATGCCTGGCCTGCCTTCAGCCGCGTACCTGGCGTCCTCCATCATGTCGAACGATTCCCCTGTTTGCAAAATGGAGGAAGGTGGCAGAATGGTTAGGACGCTCTGCTGTCATTGCAGTGTCTGCAAGGGTCTGGGTTTAATTACCACTTTCACCACCCCTCTCTCCCAAGTCTGACAGGAAAGATCAAACATAGTGTCTAGTCATTCAGCTCAATTCCCACTCTCGCCCTTTCTGACAAGTTTGACAGGAAAGATCAAACATAGTGTCTAGTCATTCGGCTCAATTCCCACTCTCGCCCTTTCTGACAAGTTTGACAGGAAAGATCAAACATAGTGTCTAGTCATTTGGCTCAATTCCCACTCTCGCCCTTTCTGACAAGTTTGACAGGAAAGATCAAACATAGTGTCTAGTCGTTTGGCTCAATTCCCACTCTCGCCCTTTCTGACAAGTTTGACAGGAAAGATCAAACATAGTGTCTAGTCATTGGGCTCAATTCCCACTCTCGCCCTTTCTGACAAGTTTGACAGGAAAGATCAAACATAGTGTCTAGTCATTGGGCTCAATTCCCACTCTCGCCCTTTCTGACAAGTTTGACAGGAAAGATCAAACATAGTGTCTAGTCATTCGGCTCAATTCCCGCTCTCGCCCTTTCTGACAAGTTTGACAGGAAAGATCAAATCGAGCGTTTTGTCGTTCGGACGAGATGATAAACCCTGCGGTCCTGTGTGCAGCACACACTTGGCGCACTGAAAAAGAACCAACCATAGCAAACAAGTTGTCGTCTGGCAAAATTCTGTAGAATAAATCCCCTCTGACAGGTACACAAATATACATATATAAACATGCACTCAAGGCCTGACCATGTTGGGTTATGCTGCTTGTCAGGCATCTGCCTAGCAGATGTGGTGTAGTGTATATGGATTTTTCTGAACACAGTGATGCCTCCTTGAGAAAGTGTAAGTGAAACAAATGACCTTAACATACAATGTACGGATGGACTGGCGAAGTGAGTGGAACACTTTTTAGTTACTCCATTATATAAGAAAAAATACTTCGCATCCTCTATCATACTGATAAACAATCTTAACATGTACAGACAAGACCAACAATGTGATCAGACCATTTTTTTTCCATTTAAAAAAAATTAATTATCTAAGTAAAAAGCCAGGCATCCTCCATATTATTGAAAGATTCCCCTGTTCACAGATGATCTTAACATGTACCAATGTCATTGGAACACTTTTTACTATTTTTTTTTTATTTACTTACTTAGTGTACTTTATACAAAACTTATGGCTTTCATATATATGTAAAGAGATTGACATGAGATTACAGCTGGGCCAACAGCAAAGTGACAGCTGTAGGAGATTACAGCTGGGCCAACAGCAAAGTGACAGCTGTACGAGATTACAGCTGGGCCAACAGCTAAATGACAGCTGTATGAGATTACAGCTGGGCCAACAGCAAAGTGACAGCTGTACGAGATTACAGCTGGGCCAACAGCAAAGTGACAGCTGTAGGAGATTACAGCTGGGCCCAACAGCTAAATGACAGCTGTATGAGATTACAGCTGGGCCAACAGCAAAGTGACAGCTGTAGGAGATTACAGCTGGGCCAACAGCAAAGTGACAGCTGTATGAGATTACAGCTGGGCCAACAGCAAAGTGACAGCTGTACGAGATTACAGCTGGGCCAACAGCAAAGTGACAGCTGTACGAGATTACAGCTGGGCCAACAGCAAAGTGACAGCTGTACGAGATTACAGCTGGGCCCAACAGCTAAATGACAGCTGTATGAGATTACAGCTGGGCCAACAGCAAAGTGACAGCTGTACGAGATTACAGCTGGGCCAACAGCAAAGTGACAGCTGTAGGAGATTACAGCTGGGCCAACAGCAAAGTGACAGCTGTAGGAGATTACAGCTGGGCCAACAGCAAAGTGACAGCTGTAGGAGATTACAGCTGGGCCAACAGCTAAAGTGACAGCTGTATGAGATTACAGCTGGGCCAACAGCAAAGTGACAGCTGTATGAGATTACAGCTGGGCCAACAGCAAAGTGACAGCTGTACGAGATTACAGCTGGGCCAACAGCAAAGTGACAGCTGCACGAGATTACAGCTGGGCCAACAGCAAAGTGACAGCTGTATGAGATTACAGCTGGGCCAACAGCAATGTGACAGCTGTAGGAGATTACAGCTGGGCCAACAGCAAAGTGACAGCTGTATGAGATTACAGCTGGGCCAACAGCAAAGTGACAGCTGCACGAGATTACAGCTGGGCCAACAGCAAAGTGAAGGCTGTACGAGATTACAGCTGGGCCAACAGCAAAGTGACAGCTGTACGAGATTACAGCTGGGCCAACAGCAAAGTGAAGGCTGTACGAGATTACAGCTGGGCCAACAGCAAAGTGAAAGCTGTACGAGATTACAGCTGGGCCAACAGCAAAGTGACAGCTGTAGGAGATTACAGCTGGGCCAACAGCAAAGTGACAGCTGTAGGAGATTACAGCTGGGCCAACAGCAAAGTGACAGCTGTAGAAGATTACAGCTGGGCCAACAGCAAAGTGACAGCTGTAGGAGATTACAGCTGGGCCAACAGCAAAGTGACAGCTGTAGGAGATTACAGCTGGGCCAACAGCAAAGTGACAGCTGTAGGAGATTACAGCTGGGCCAACAGCAAAGTGACAGCTGTAGGAGATTACAGCTGGGCCAACAGCAAAGTGACAGCTGTAGGAGATTACAGCTGGGCCAACAGCAAAGTGACAGCTGTAGAAGATTACAGCTGGGCCAACAGCAAAGTGACAGCTGTAGGAGATTACAGCTGGGCCAACAGCAAAGTGACAGCTGTAGGAGATTACAGCTGGGCCAACAGCAAAGTGACAGCTGTAGGAGATTACAGCTGGGCCAACAGCAAAGTGACAGCTGTAGGAGATTACAGCTGGGCCAACAGCAAAGTGACAGCTGTAGGAGATTACAGCTGGGCCCAACAGCTAAATGACAGCTGTATGAGATTACAGCTGGGCCAACAGCAAAGTGACAGCTGTACGAGATTACAGCTGGGCCCAACAGCTAAATGACAGCTGTATGAGATTACAGCTGGGCCAACAGCAAAGTGACAGCTGTAGGAGATTACAGCTGGGCCAACAGCAAAGTGACAGCTGTACGAGATTACAGCTGGGCCAACAGCAAAGTGACAGCTGTAGGAGATTACAGCTGGGCCAACAGCAAAGTGACAGCTGTACGAGATTACAGCTGGGCCAACAGCAAAGTGACAGCTGTAGGAGATTACAGCTGGGCCAACAGCAAAGTGACAGCTGTACGAGATTACAGCTGGGCCAACAGCAAAGTGACAGCTGTACGAGATTACAGCTGGGCCAACAGCAAAGTGACAGCTGTACGAGATTACAGCTGGGCCAACAGCAAAGTGACAGCTGTACGAGATTACAGCTGGGCCAACAGCAAAGTGACAGCTGTACGAGATTACAGCTGGGCCAACAGCAAAGTGACAGCTGTACGAGATTACAGCTGGGCCAACAGCAAAGTGACAGCTGTAGGAGATTACAGCTGGGCCAACAGCAAAGTGACAGCTGTACGAGATTACAGCTGGGCCAACAGCAAAGTGACAGCTGTAGGAGATTACAGCTGGGCCAACAGCAAAGTGACAGCTGTATGATGAATGGCTTCTCCTCTGCAATGGGAATTCATTTACAGCTCAGTCTTTTGTGAAGGGCTAGGGCTCTCAAACTAGGAGGCAACGTTGTACAGACACTTACTGCTGCAGCCTTGGGGGCTAGTTGGCTTCTGGGGAACATCCCAATATTCACTGTCCAAAAGCGGTGTTTGCCAAGAGAGTGGGGATCCACTATAATCAAATTCTAGCCCAGATAGTCGGGACAACAGATGCCTCCTCTGCTGTTCTGATGGTCATATTTGTACATGACTATCAATCATATAGTTACTTAACATAAGCAATTGGTTTGTATGTTTGTGTAAGCATGTGTGATCAATATCAGCTCTTAATTCATGACTGAACTTTTTGATTAAAAAAAATGTTCATTTTCAGAAACTGCAATTATAACTATATAAGAAAAAGAAAAAGAAAAAGAAAAACTACCATAGTGGGGATGAAAATGAAACTAGTCTTGCTACAGATATGTGACAAAAGGACACGGAACTTAATCAAAATCTGTCACAGCAATAAAATATTGTGGTAACATAACAAACATAGTTATGACATAGGCTCATAGAGCATCTCATATCATACAATAATAAGACCAACACAATTACTACACAGACTCATACTGTCATAGATCTTCCCATCACCACCTTTAACACTCATCAATAAATCCATAGCAATGAACTGGTCTTCAAAACTACAGTAACAAAAACAATACGGTAATGAAAGAAAATTAACAGTTCATCACTTAATGAACAAGAAAGGCAAGGCCTTCAAGACTCACTTGTGATACACTTTAAAAAAAAAATCCAAGTTTTTATGTATTGAGTATAATGCATTTACTGTTATATTTATATTTTTTGTATTCTCTAAACTTGGCACTTTGATCTGATATTCGACCCAACAAAGGATCTGTCATTATTATAATTTTTTGTTCAAACAGGAACTTCTTTTGCTAAGCATGGAAGTTTTATTTATTGCAAACGTTTTGGTGTAGATAGCAGAACAAGGGAAATTACTCTGCTGGGGAACTTAGTTTGCTTTAAACTGATCTTTCTCATCTTAAACATTACATTTTGAAATTATACTCAATACATAAAAAGCTTGGATTTTTTTTAAAAAGTGCATCACAAGTGAGTCTTGAAGGCCTTGCCTCTCTTGTTTCAAAATGTAATGTTTAAGATGAGAAAGATCAGTTTAAAGCAAATTAACCCCTAGGCTGCCTGCATAACATATTATCACTTGCAGATAACTCGTCATGGCAAGCATGTATGCTTCGCTGCCTGCATGACGAGATAACTCGTCATCGAAATATTCTGACTTTTCCCTGCTTTGCATTCAGTTCGTTGACAAAAATGCTGGTAGCTTTAGCTTGGGGAATCTTTCTGGATTCTATTCATAGCTAGAAACACCATCTGCGTCATAAGGCAGTCCTTTATTTGAACGTTTTGGTTGGGTTACTGGCCGCAGTCTTTGCCTGGCTCCTCTCCTCGCTCGCTCAACAAAATGTCGGACTGACTCCGTGCTCAAGACATGCGCTCGTGGCGAACTAAATCAACCAAGATTACTTTCTTTAGCTAATGCTCAGAAAGAATTGGAGCATAAATTCGAAGGAGAAGACAGTGGTGAACATTTATAGGACGATTTGATAGAAAATAAAGGGAGCAATCAAGAGAGTGGCCAAGATACAACTATCAGTGAGTGATGCAGGCTGTTCAACTCTAGCAGACGAATTTTTAGCAGGGCACCGTATGAGCTATTTTCTTGGCACTCAGCCAACGCGGTCTGATGAAGTGACGGTGTGAGAGGGGTGAAGAGGAGGGGGGTGGAGACTGAGGGGGCGTGGCCTCACATCCATATTATCACTTGCAGAAGTCACAATGCATCTATTTCTTTTTCAGTTTTTTTTATATTGTAGTTGTTCTAGTATGATTTTGTGTGTGCAGATATCCATTTGTCCAGAAAATGATATTTTTGTGCAAATTACCAGACTAATATTTGTAATGAACAAGTTGAAAATGTGACAAAAAACAAAACACTGATTTCAAAACAACAGCATGTCACTTAAAATGCATACAGTGGGAAAACATCATGTGTTTTGTATTCTTTATTCATTTCCCTTTCAGAAAATATATACTTTTATGGGTCTTTCTCCAATAACAAAGAGCACAGAATTTTTTGAAAATTTATACCCGTTTTTTGTGAAAAAACCCTGGCAAATAGATTTCACTTAAATCTTATTTTCCTGGCAGCGAAAGGGTTAACTCCACTAGCATTACTGAGTAATTTCCCCTTTTTACTGTCTGCACCAAAACGTTTGCAAAATAAATAAAAATTCCATGCTTAGCAAAAGAAGTTCCTGTTTGAACAAAAAATGATAATAATGACTGTTCTAGCTGTTGGGTCAGAATATCAGATCAAAGTGCCAAGTTTAGAGAAAACAAAAAATATAAATATAACAGTAAATGCAGTTTGCATATAATTAGGCTTCATTCTTTATTTTTTTGTGCCAATCCCAGAAGCGCAATATTGTTTTAAACAAGATGACTGGAAAGAACTGGATTTTTGACTCACTTGTGTAAACGAAGTGAGTCTATGTTTTAACCTGGCGTTCGGTTGTCTGTGTGTGTGTGTGTGTGTCTGTGTGTCCATGGTAAACTTTAACACTGACATTTTCTCTGCAACTACTTTGTCAGTTGACACCAAATTTGGCATAAAAATAGGAAAAATGCAGTTTGCATATAATTAGGCTTCATTCTTTATTTTTTTGTGCCAATCCCAGAAGCGCAATATTGTTTTAAACAAGATGACTGGAAAGAACTGGATTTTTCCTATTTTTATGCCAAATTTGGTGTCAACTGACAAAGTAGTTGCAGAGAAAATGTCAATGTTAAAGTTTACCACGGACACACAGACACACACACAGGCAACCGAACACCGGGTTAAAACATAGACTCACTTTGTTTACACGAGTCAAAAACTACAGTAACAAACATGAAATGAACATCAGCACAAAATGCACAGGTTTATTATTACCTATGTTCACGAAACTCTGGTAACTGTCAAGCCACTGAAGGTTTCGACTTTCCACGGACTCTAGTTCTTGGACCCTTCGGGACAGCTGCCGATTCTCCGCAGTTGTTTCGCTCAGTTTCTGTTTCAGGTTCAGGTAGGCTTTGGTCAAGGCGAAGTGAGAGGCACTTTCCAAGTCACTGGACCTGGAAGTGAAAGGGGCGGCCGAAAAGGGAGAGAAGTGGATGGGGGGGTTGATGCCTGCGTCCACGTCGATGTCGTCGTCTGAATGTGGCAGGACGCAGATATCGTCCTCGCTTTCCATACTACTTCCAAAGCATCTGCCGAAAACAAAAAAAACTGTTGTACGACGACAACATATTAATCATTAATAATCATGATTAAAAAACTGTTTGGACTGTTGTGATAAAAACAAGAATAATCCACATTCATTCAGTCTTTGTTATACAAATAAGCAAGTCCACATTGTTACACAAATAACTAACACTGTTACACAAATAAGTCCATACTGTTACTCACATAAGTTAAATCCACACTGTTACACAAATAATGAAGTCCACATTCACTCAGTCCTTGTAACACAAATAAATATCAAAGTAAGATTCTTGTTTAAATTCAACTTCATAATAGATTACAACTATACCATCAACATATACCTAACTTTTTTTTTCCTAAGCTGCCATCCTCAACAATCGGTCCTTAATTAAAATGACATAGGTCACATGCTGAATAATTTCTAATTTCATGTCTGTTGAGTTTAGCAAACTTCAACAGAGTGTCTCTGCGGAATGAAAGACAGAAAAGATCGAACTTTCTAAGATCAGTGTCAAATAAAATTGCAAATGGAACTCGTTAAAATAGTTCCACTGATTCCTTACAACGGAAACTATGACAGACCAAGTGGGACATTAGCAAAGTGAAGACTGTGGAGTTTGTCCCAGGCAAACATGTCCTTTAAGAACAGAAAAAAAGGAAAAAATGGAGCTGGATAAAACTTCTAGTTCTACACGGAAAAAAAACAGAAGATGAAGAAGAAGAAGAAAAAGAAAGAGATTGGTCTGACATTGCCACAATCATGTTTCCATACATGTTTAATATCAATTATCCCATCATTGTTAAAACCAATAAAAGATTAACTGTCCCAGAGCCTTTACAGCCACTGGGGCAGTAAGTTCAAATCTATTGTATCCAGGACTTTAAATCAACTGTATCCAGGGCTTTAAATCTACAGTATCCAGGGCTTAAAATCTACTGTATCCAGGGCTTTAAATCTACTGTATCCAAAATGTACTACATGTATATCCAGGCTGGGCACTGGAACATGGGGCCCAGTCATCTTCTGCTGTTTCCCAAAGAAGTGGGAACCCATTAACACCTGGGTGAAGTGAGGAAAACTGAGGTAAAGTATGGTGGGAACCCATTAACACCTGGGTGAAGTGAGGAAAACTGAGGTAAAGTGTGGTGGGAACCCATTAACACCTGGGTGAAGTGAGGAAAACTGAGGTAAAGTATGGTGGGAACCCATTAACACCTGGGTGAAGTGAGGAAAACAGAGGTAAAGTATGGTGGGAACCCATTAACACCTGGGTGGAGTGAGGAAAACTGAGGTAAAGTGTGGTGGGAACCCATTAACACCTGGGTGAAGTGAGGAAAACAGAGGTAAAGTATGGTGGGAACCCATTAACACCTGGGTGGAGTGAGGAAAACTGAGGTAAAGTGTGGTGAGAACCCATTAACACCTGGGTGAAGTGAGGAAAACTGGGATAAAGTATGGTGGGAACCCATTAACACCTGGGTGAAGTGAGGAAAACTGAGGTAAAGTGTGGTGAGAACCCATTAACACCTGGGTGAAGTGAGGAAAACTGAGGTAAAGTGTGGTGGGAACCCATTAACACTTGGGTGAAGTGAGGAAAACCGAGGTAAAGTGCCTTTCCCCAGGACACAACACAAACTGACAAAGCGAATCATGGCCTTACACCCTCATCAATGGCGAACACTGGATCAAAAGTCCAACACATAACTTATTTCACCCTGGAGGCTTTACATTATTGTACATTTCAAACAAAATCAATTCCAATATTACAAAGCTTCAATCAGGTCAGATGATCAGTAATCATTTGTGTCAATTTTGAAAACTAAAGATGTTGGCATACACTTAATTAAGTCTTATTTCTTCCATGGTGACAGGAGTTCTGATACCACTCCACTTCGGTGCTTGGGGTGAATCCTGTCAAGGTCCTCAGTGCTGGCAGACTCACAGGGGGACTGTCGTTGGAGGGGCGATGTGGTAGTCTATATTCTGGGGGAAACGCTCTCTCAGTGTGGCTCCATGACTAAGCCATTACTGTCGTCAGTAGGGGATTTAGTGGGGGGTGTCCTACATATGTTATATCAGAACAGGCACCACTGAACACCACCAAACTGATTCAGCAGCAGTGCAGGGTCCTCTCTGGTGAGTGGCCTCATGACGATCTAACCTTCATGGTTCCCTGTGGACCGCTGATGCTTGGACTATGACAAACCTGGGTGTGGCCATATATGGGGGACTCAGAATGAGCAGCAAAAAAACCAAAGCAAAGGCAAAACAAAAAACATAGACTCACTTTGTTTACACAAGTGAGTCAAAAATCCTTTCTTCTCCTTCTTCTCTGTTAACTCTAGAGAGTCACTGGGGTGATGCACATACAGATCTATCTGTTCATTGGATTCCTCCAGCTCTGTCAGTTGTGTCAAAGCCTGTGTCTTATTTCATGTTAGTTAATGGTGTAGGTCCAGTTTGTTGTCTTTTAGTTTCAGATAAATAAAAACAACTGAACCATTGTTTTCCTTTTATTAGTTTTTTTTTTCAAAAGTGAAAATCCATTTGCTGATGGGTTTCTTTCTTAAGGTTTTGTCCAAAATTTAGTCATTAATTCACAATTTCTTAGGGTTTTGTCCAAAATTTAGTCATTAATTCACAATTTCTTAGATTTGAACTATGGGAATTCAAAAGCCATGTACCTGAACTTGTTGTTGATCATTGAAATGCAAATTTCATGGAGTTTCAAGGGTCAAGAACTCAATAATACTTCTTCTTTCCCTTGACTATGGCCTTCATCCTTGTGAAGATTCTGTAGACTATAAGGGGGGTTTGCGTGTTTTTGAGGTTTCCTGAGGCAGAGGTTGCTGGGCCAGGGGATGGGGGTGAGGGGAGGGGGTGGGGAGGGGGGAGGTATTGGGGGGGGGGAGGTGATCAGATTCAGGATTTGAAGCCTTCCAGGGTTGGGCTGAGGGGGGTGCTACTTTTTACCCAAATTACCCCAAATGACCCCAAATGACGCCAAATGACACCAAATTACGCCAAATTACCCGAAATGACGCCAAAATCTTAGACAATTTGAATGAACGCATTTTCGTGTCTGTGTGTGATTTGGTGTTGAAAGTTTGAGTGCCGAGTGGGGTATGAGGGGGTGCTTTGGAGACAAAAGTGCGTTCCGGTGCAAGATAAGTACTAGTAATAACATCAAACATGATAATATAATATAATATAATAAGCTGTCCATGTTTACCACCTTTCAGTTAGCGCCACAATGTGTCTTTTTCAAAGAAGATTTCTAACTTTTGTTTCAAGCGAGTTCCGATTCCGGTTACTTTCGAAACTAAAACTTAAATTCTTAGAAAGTTATTGTCGCTCACTATTGAGTAGTGTTCACATGCCGGCATTCATGATCAAACGGGAGAGCTGAGTGAGAGCAATTCACTATCACTAATCACACTTTTCAAGTGATACAACTTGACAGGGTGCCCACTTGACATATCTTGTACGACATGCCGCGACGATACCCCTGTACGACTTGTGGGACACACTGTGGTGTGAATAACAGCAGTGTCGAGTGTTCAACATGCCAAGGATGGGTCCACAGGTAAGCCATGACAGATTTTATTTACAGAGACTCCCACCTTAACTAATTTACAAAAGGAACATAAACCATTTACACTTGCTCCAATAGCCTTTAAGACCACATTTGTTCCTATAATTCTATGTATAATGCGCAGCTGTAGCCATTTAAGAGACGTGTCACTAATTTTGTGTACTTTATGAAAGCATGTCTTCCAATTAATATCCTTGTTCATTTTAGTGTTCCATTGACGGCAACAGTTTGGCTCGACTGAACAACAATTTAAAGTTTCATGCGATGATGTTACATGTTTTATGTTTTATTTTCAATCTCATTTACGCTGTCCACGAGACAAATTCCTTGTTTTTAAACTTGGCAATAAATTATCCTGTATGCTGTATCTTTATACGTCTGTTTGCTCTCTCTCTCTCTCTCTCTCTCTCTCTCTCTCTCATACATCTAAAAAACTCAAGGAACGATTTATTTTTGTATCACAGACGGTGTGTGCCCTTGACATATGAAACCATGGAGCAGTGGTCTCACTTTCGTATGCAGAGCATGCGCATTCTCGGATGATGGAACATATGATTCCATAAAAGCACTTCAGAGGTAAGTGTTGGTATGGTGATCACCACTATAATTGACCTGCTCAGGTTAGTCGATTTTTGTTTCATCACATTCAATATTTTACATGCTCTGTAAATGTACCCCAGTGTACAATGTATTCAGATTACTTACTTGTAACAATGTACTGCTCTAAAGGTATAAACTCTCCCTAGCTGTTCATTGTTTGTTACAATGCAAGACTGTTCCGGTGACACTCTGAAACGGACGAGTTCGAGTGTTCTTTCAACACACACACAGCTTCCTTATTTCGTTATAAGTCGCAAATAAGCAATGGTTCTTCCTCAGAAACCATATATAATTTTACACTAATTACAGACTAACACACGTCACAGTCTCAGTCATGTTTTTCCTGCTCAATGCAACAAACGTGTCCATCATCCATGTGACGAACCAAGTCACCATCATCCATGTAACGAACCAAGTAACACTAACAGGAAATCAGCATCGGCCAAACATATTTTATGAACAGCATATGAATGTATCGAAATTGCCCTAAACTTGCTGTTGATCAAAATACGATTCTGTGAGACACTAGATTCATTCCGCACCGGAATTCCACGAATGATTCATAGATAAGCTATCTTCACACCGAAAAGTGGAGTCGCCATTTTCTCAATCATGTAAGTGGATGAAGACTATTACAAACACTGAATATATTTCCAAATACAAACCCAGGTCTTTGCTGACGATTCGACTTACCTCGTGTTGTGTGGTGTGACACTCAATGTTAATGTGGTTGTAGACATAAATCAATAAGTACGCCCATAGCAAAAGAACCAGGCGCTATGTCATCGACCTTTAGTCTGGTGTGTCCAACGCACACATAAACAAGAAGACTGGTTTCAGATCGAGGCTTGCTATGAACAGGAAGCAAATCGATTTCGTGATCCAAAAATAACTTTGGTCACAGTTTGGCAGATGATAAACACGATGCGACTTATCACAAGCTACCCGTTTAAACAAAAGCTATACCAGACCCAATTAAAAGTCACCGTCACGTGAAGATTTGGTATCAACTGGTAGTTGCGAAAGCGGAAGTAAGAAGTCAGACGGGTGGATTTTTTTTCTTCGAGGGAATTCCCCTTTCGACAGTTTTTGTTTTGGTGCAAGACAGTAGTGTCCCTTTAAGAAAAGCTGACTATCAAAATAACTATGCAAACAAACTTTCCCAAACTACATATGCTTTTTTTATGGATAAATCAATAAATGAACCCATAACTTCTTCTTTCTCCTCCTTTTAAACAGTTTTGCAGTGCGCCTGTGGATAAGTCCGCTCGTTTTGATGCCTCCTTGAAAGTGAAACCAACTTCTTTCAGCAAATGCACACTTTATTCTGCCCGCATGCATACGTTTACCACAGCACCCAGTCTGCCAATAACGTCATCCCGCACCGCCCGCTGTACATGCATGTCTCCAGATATCTGACAACTTGGGAGTTTTCAATTCCAATTTCTCAAGGAGGCGTTACTGCGTTTGGACAAATCCATACACGCTACACCATGTCTGCAAGACATGCAGATGCCTGCACAGCAGCATAATCCAACACGCTCAGTCAGGCCATCAGTGCAATCACACATAACAGCAGCACGATCCAACATGCTTAGTCAACCAATCAGTGAACGTACACATAACAGCAGCATAGTCCAACGTGCTCAGTCAGGCCATCAGTGCAATCACACATAGCAGCAGCACGATCCAACGCGCTCAGTCAGGCCATCAGTGCAATCGCACATAGCAGCAGCACGATCCAACGCGCTCAGTCAGGCCATCAGTGCAATCGCACATAGCAGCAGCACGATCCAACGCGCTCAGTCAGGCCATCAGTGCAATCGCACATAACAGCAGCACGATCCAACGCCCTTAGTCAGGCCATCAGTGCAATCACACATAGCAGCAGCACAGTCCAACGCGCTCAGTCAGGCCATCAGTGCAATCACACAGCACAGTCCAACGCGCTCAGTCAGGCCATCAGTGCAATCGCACATAACAGCAGCACGATCCAACGCGCTCAGTCAGGCCATCAGTGCAATCGCACATAGCAGCAGCACGATCCAACGCGCTCAGTCAGGCCATCAGTGCAATCGCACATAGCAGCAGCACGATCCAACGCGCTCAGTCAGGCCATCAGTGCAATCACACATAATTTTTGTGTACCCAACAGAGAGGATTTCATTTACAGAATTTTGCAAGAGGACACCACTTCTGTTGACATTGGTTCTTTTTCAGTGCGCCAAGTGCAAGCTGCACATGGGACCTCAATATATCATCTCATCCGACTGACTACACACTCAGTTTGATTTCCCTGTCAAACATGAGAGAAAGGGTGAGAGCGGAATTCGAACCCAGACCCTCACAGACTGTGTGTTGGCAAATGAGCATCTTAATCATTATTCCACTGTCTTCCCTGATGACAGTGAAAGCAGACACTTCAGATTCCAAGCAACACCCACATCCCCCGGCACACACACTCTCATCACCACTCGTCCACCCCCAACTCACCCTCCCCACCACCACACCTGAAGACTGACACAGTATTTTCCAGGCACTCCAGGAGGAGCAGGGCTGTCGTGTGCAGCATGCATCCAGTAACACTTAAACCCACAGCAAAGAAGGAATTGTCCCTGTAAAAATTCTTTATCAAGATCCACTTTATATATATATATATATATATATATATATTCATTAATTGCAGAGCCAGACTGAGTGAACATCCCCCCCAGAGTGGAGTCCACCACCACCATGACCTTCCAATGACAGTCCACCACGACCCTCCAACGACAGTCCACCACAACCCTCCAACGACAGTCCACCACAACCCTCCAACGACAGTTCACCACAACCCTCCAACGACAACCTCCAATGACAGCCCACCACAACCCTGCTATGACAGTCCACCACGACCCTCCAACGACAGTCCACCACAACCCTGCAATGACAGTCCACAACAACCCTCCAATGACAGTCCACCATAACCCTCCAACGACAGTCCACCATAACCCTCCAATGACAGTCCACCACAACCCTCCAACGACAGTCCACCATAACCCTCCAACGACAGTTCACCACAACCCTCCAACGACAACCTCCAACGACAGTCCACCACAACCCTCCAACGACCCTCCACCACAACCCTCACAACCCTCCAACGACCCTCCACCACAACCCTCCAATGACAGTTCACCACAACTCTCCAACTACAGTTCACAACAACCCTCCACCACAACCCTCCAATGACAGTTCACCATAACCTTCCAACGACAGTTCACAACAACCCTCCACCACAACCCTTCAAAGACAGTCCACCACAACCACAACCCTCCAAAGACAGTCCACCACAACCCTGCAATGACAGTTCACCATAACCTTCCAACGACAGTTCACAACAACCCTCCACCACAACCCTTCAAATACAGTCCACCACAACCACAACCCTCCAAAGACAGTCCACCACAACCCTGCAATGACAGTCCACCACAACCACAACCCTCCAACGACAGTCCACCACGACCCTCCAATGATAGTCCACTACGACCCTCCAATGACAGTCCACTATGACCCTCCAATGACAGTCCACCATGACCCTCCAATGATAGTCCACTATGACCCTCCAATGACAGTCCACTATGACCCTCCATTGATAGTCCACCATGACCCTCCAATGATAGTCCACTATGACCCTCCAATGACAGTCCACTATGACCCTCCATTGATAGTCCACCACAACCACGACCCTCCAATGACAGTCCACCATGACCCTCCAATGACAGTCCACTATGACCCTCCAATGATAGTCCACTATGACCCTCCAATGACAGTCCACCACAACCCTCCATTGATAGTCCAATACGACCCTCCAATGACAGTCCACTACAACCCTCCATTGATAGTCCACTACAACCCTCCAATGACAGTCCACCACAACCACAACCCTCCAACGACAGTCCACCACGACACTCCATTGATAGTCCACTACGACCCTCCAATGACAGTCCACTACAACCCTCCATTGATAGTCCACTACAACCCTCCGATGACAGTCCACCACAACCACAACCCTCCAACGACAGTCCACCACGACCCTCCATTGATAGTCCACTATGACCCTCCAATGACAGTCCACTACAACCCTCCATTGATAGTCCACTACAACCCTCCAATGACAGTCCACCACAACCACAACCCTCCAACGACAGTCCACCACGACACTCCATTGATAGTCCACTATGACCCTCCAATGACAGTCCACTATGACCCTCCAATGATAGTCCACTACGACCCTCCAACGACAGTCCACATGTATCTGCCAACACTGAAGAGCTTGACAAGACTCCCCCCAAGCATGGAAGTGGAGGGGTGTGTTTGGGGAACCTGGGATAAGTGGTATAGGAGTAATGCCTGTGAAAGAGAGTAATGCCACTGTATCTATAGAGGTGGCCTCTGAGTGCTACATTCTTTCCGGTGAGAAGCAAAAAACCCCCCAAAAAACCCCAAACCAAGGTCCAGTGTGCAACATGTATTTAGCGCACACAAAAGATGATCGTTACAGCTATTTTGATTCAGAAGAAGAGTACGCCACAGAACACGTGACATGCACAGGAACACATACAGTACACACAAAAGCATACATACACTACAGGCACACATGATATAGATATGCGCATAAATATTGGAGTTTAAGCACCTTCAACCCACATGCATGCACTGTCTCTCTTTCTCACACACACACACACTACATGTACACAAACTAGAAATTCACTCTCAGGTTCAAAGAAACCAGAACAAAGCACAACACTTTCAAAAACACTCTTTTATTATCAAAAACAAGTCATGTCATCTATTTTTCAAAACATCATATGAATCAGTAAGAACAATAAAACCAATCAGAGAAAAAAATGGCCTGTATTTCTTTGTGTTTTGAGCTTAGCCCCTGCTTTGTCTGTTGCTTTTTCTTTTCAATCTTTACATTTCAAGCAATCTTCTTTTATTCTCTATTTCTTCTTTTAAAAGACTTTTTTTGTTTGAACAAACTATTAAGTCTTTTTCTCTTTATGGTCAGAACGCTTATTCAAACTTTCCCCCAAAATTAAAACTCTTCAGCTTATCACGTCTTTACATAGAAAAAAATTAAATATTTCAATTTCATTATGAGAATATGATTTGAAATCAGAACAATCATGAAATACATGAATGTTTATCACTCCTAAATTAAAAAAAAAAATCCCCTCTCCCCCCTAAAAAATATCCCCCCCCCCCCCACACACACAAACAACCAGCCAACACACACACACCACTTCAAATTCACCCAATGTATGTGAGCATAAATCATCCACTGTTCTATCTTTAAAACTGTGTTTTTTTTTGTTTTTTTGTTTTTTTTAAAAGCTCATAAAATCAATCACATAGAAATGAATGTTTTTTTTGTTTTTCTGTTTCATATTTCAGAGATTTGCAAAACTGTGTTCCACATTCACTGGCAGTCAGGTAGCTGTCTTATGGTCATGCGAATCTTGTTTCTCCTCTCCCCCTTCATCCCCCCCTCCTCTCCTCTCCCCCTTCATCCCCCCCTCCCCTCTCCCCCTACACCCCCCCTCTCCTCTCCCCCTACATCCCCCCCTCCTCTCCTCTCCCCCTTCATCCCCCCCACCCCTCCTCTCCCCCTTAATCCCCCTTCCTCTCCCCCTACACCCCCCTCTCCTCTCCCCCTTCACCCCCCCTCCTCTCCCCCTACATCCCCCCCTCCTCTCCCCTTACATCCCCACTCCTCTCCCCCTACATCCCCCCTCCTCTCCCCCTACATCCCCCCTCCTCTCCCCCTACATCCCCCACCCCATCCCCCCACCCCTCCTCTCCCCCTTCACCCCCCCTCCTCTCCCCCTACATCCCCCCCTCCTCTCCCCCTTCATCCCTCCCCTCCTCTCCCCCTACATCCCCCTCCTCTCCCCCTACATCCCCCCCTCCTCTCCCCCTTCATCCCTCCCCTCCTCTCCCCCTACATCCCCCTCCTCTCCCCCTACATCCCCCCTCCTCTCCACCTACATCCCCCCCTCCTCTCCCCCTTCATCCCTCCCCTCCTCTCCCCCTACATCCCCCTCCTCTCCCCCTACATCCCCCTCCTCTCCCCCTACATCCCCCCCTCCTCTCCCCCTTCATCCCTCCCCTCCTCTCCCCCTACACCCCCCCTCCTCTCCCCCTTCATCCCTCCCCTCCTCTCCCCCTACATCCCCCCTCCTCTCCCCCTACATCCCCCTCCTCTCCCCCTACATCCCCCCTCCTCTCCCCCTACATCCCCCTCCTCTCCCCCTACATCCCCCCTCCTCTCCCCCTACATCCCCCACCCCATCCCCCCACCCCTCCTCTCCCCCTTCACCCCCCCTCCTCTCCCCCTACATCCCCCCTCCTCTCCCCCTTCATCCCTCCCCTCCTCTCCCCCTACACCCCCCCTCCTCTCCCCCTTCATCCCTCCCCTCCTCTCCCCCTACATCCCCCCTCCTCTCCCCCTTCATCCCTCCCCTCCTCTCCCCCTACATCCCCCCTCCTCTCCCCCTACATCCCCCCTCCTCTCCCCCTACATCCCCCACCCCATCCCCCACCCCTCCTCTCCCCCTTAATCCCCCTTCCTCTCCCCCTACACCCCCCCTCCTCTCCCCCTACATCCCCCCTCCTCTCCCCCTTCATCCCCCCCTCCTCTCCCCCTACATCCCCCCTCCTCTCCCCCTTCATCCCCCCCTCCTCTCCCCCTACACCCCCCCTACATCCCCCCCTCCTCTCCCCCTACATCCCCCCCTCCTCTCCCCCTTCACCCCCCCCTCCTCTCCCCCTACATCCCCCCTACTCTCCCCCTTAACCCCCCCACCTCTCCCCCTTCATCCCCCCTCCTCTCCCCCTTCATCCCCCCCCTCCTCTCCCCTTACATCCCCCCACCCCATCCCCCCCTCCTCTCCCCCTACATCCCCCCTCCTCTCCCCCTTCATCCCCCCCCTCCTCTCCCCTTACATCCCCCCACCCCATCCCCCCACCCCTCCTCTCCCCCTTCATAAGCCCCCTCCCCTCTCCCCCTACATCCCCCCACCCCCCCTCAAACCTCCATCCCTGCCTCCCACTAATGAACCCATGAGCACACTCTTTTTTCTTCCTTGTCAAATGATGCTGTTTTTCCTTCTTTTTTTTTCTTATCTTGCACAAAAACGCAGATTTGCTTTCAAACTAAACAGATAAGCTCCAAATAAATAATCATAACATGGGGAAAAATTAAAAAAAAGAAGGAAATATACAACCAGAAGAAACCCACTTCAACCAGTCCACAAACAGAATTCTCACACAGACCACACAACCAAGTATTCAGCAATTGCAACGTACTCACACCACCACACTATATACTGACCTCTTTGACCTGTCTTTTCTATTCTTTTTTTTAATTTTTTTTTTTAATATATACCAAATAAAAACAACAACAACAAGCTCCAAAAATATACTGAATTTATATCTGTGAATATAAGATCAGCAGTGTCTGGCATTGTGTATGAAAAAACAAATGAATCATTCAGTGAACAGATGAAACATCTCATTTGACGAACCAGTCAAGGCAGTTTAACACTAAGTGTGATCAAACACACTATTTTCCATTCTGAATTTAATTACATAACCTGTAAGCTATCACCTTAATGGATCAGAGTTGCATAACCCAATGTGCTTAGTCAGGTCTTGAGTGCATGCATTATATATTTGTGTACCTATCTGTGTACCTAGTGGAGTGATGGCCTAGAGGTAACGCGTTCGCCTAGGAAGCGAGAGAATCTGAGCGCGCTGGTTCAATCACGGTTCAGCCGCCGATATTTTCTCCCCCTCCATTAGACCTTGAGTGGTGGTCTGGACGCTAGTCATTCGGATGAGATGATAAACCGAGGTCCCGTGTGCAGCGTGCACTTAGCGCACGTAAAAGAACCCACGGCAACAAAAGGGTTGTTCCTGGCAAAATTCTGTAGAAAAATCCACATCGATAGGAAAAACAAATAAAACTGCATGCAGGAAAAAATACAAAAGAATGGGCGGCGCTGTAGTGTAGCGACGCGCTCTCCCTGGGGAGAGCAGCCCGAATTTCACACAGAGAAATCTGTTGTGATAAAAAGAAATAGAGGATTTCTTCTGTAGAGATCTGCCAGAGGTCCAAACTCTCATTCCCATGGGTTTCTTTCTCCGTGAGCCAAGCGCGTGCTGCACACGGGACCTCAGTTTATCATCTCATCCGAATGACAAGACGCTCAGTTTGATTTTCCAGTCAGACTTTGGAGAAAGGGAGAGAGCAGGATTCAAACCCAGACCTTCACAGACTCTGTACTGGTAGATGAGCGTCTTAACCATTCTGCCACCTTGCTCCCCAAATGCTGAGGATCAGGTAAAGAGAGAACAGAGTTAGAGGTTATTGGAAAGTAGAGAGAGTGAAACATAGTTCCACTCATACAGATACTACTGCATCAGAGCTGCTCCATTATACAAACACAGGAAATTATTACAGAGAACTGTCAAAAAAATTCTATTCTAAATAATGCACTGCTTCGTAACATGAACACAAACGATAATCATAGAAGGGTCAACATTCTAAAGGAAACAATTCTGTAAATAATTCATTTTAGAAAAAAAAGAAGAAGAAAAAAAAGAGTGTCACATTTCTGTGGTGAAGATAATTCTGCATCACTGTATCATGCTTATAAGAAAAAAACAAAAAAAGCAAAAAAACAAAAACAAAAACAACAAACAAAAACAAACAAACAAATAAAAAAACAACAACTAAAACTCCCAAACAACAGCCAAAAACTGACTGTTAAAGACAAACAAAAAAACAATAAAAAAAAAAAACACAACTAAAACTCCCAAACAACAGCCAAAACCCGACTGCTAAAGAAAAACAAAAAACAACAAATAAAAAAACACAACTAAAACTCCGAAACAACCAGCCGAAAACTGACTGCTAAGAAAAACAAAACAAAACAACAACAAAACAACACAACTAAAACTCCAAACAACAGCCAAAAACTGACTGCTAAAGAAAAACAAAAAAACAAACAAAACAAACAAACAAAAAAACAACTAAAACTCCCAAACAACCAGCCAAAAACTGACTGCTAAAGAAAAACAAAAAAGCAACTTTTACTGCATCAACCAAAAAAGAAAAACAAATCAAAAGAAGCACACACACACATGCACACACAATTCAGCATTCATATATTTTGTGTGTGTTTTTTTTTTCTGTCTTCATTTTCATATTACAGTCAAATCAGGTCTATCACCAAACAAGCAAATGGCAGAATAAATAAGTTATAAAGATAAAGCAAAACTGGGGAAAAAAACAACACAGCAACAGAAGTGTCAACTCAAAAAGTACACAAACATTTTGGCAAAACATGTGTACGTTATCATGCATAATCTTTTAAAAACATCTGAAACTGACAAATACCTACACATGTCCAAGTACAATTAACTCTCTCTCTCTCTCTTTTTCTTTTTTTTTTTTTTGTTGCTTTGTTGCTTTTTTTCCAATTATTATTAATGCCCAGAGGGCTGGATGTAAAAAAGTACTTTGTGCTTACTCCTTTACCCTCGTAAAATAAAATTTCGTTCATTCGTTCGTCCTCTCTCTCTCTCTCTCTCTCTCTCCAATGACCATGAATTCATTAAATGCCGGGCAAAATCCTCACACAGAATCAGATCTTAAAAAACACAACAACAACAACAAAAAAAGCAACACATTCACACATACATGAACACATAAACATACATACTCAAAGCACACACACACACACAAATGTGCACACAAACACAACCAAACTTGAACACACGTGAGCTTAAATCAAAAGAAAAAAAACAAAACCCCAAACCCCCCACAAAACATCCAAAACCCCGCAAATAAACCCAACTGATTGATTAAAAAAACAAAATAAAACAAAACCACCACCAAGCAACGCTGCCCATCATAGCAGAACACTCAAACACCTGTACAAAATACTTCTGGTAATGACGATATATATATTTTCATTACAACAGCAACCCATGGAAAAGAAACTGTGCGCTTCTTAAAAAAACAACAACAAATAACCAAACCCAATGCAAGAAACGAACAACCGATTCCAATGTGACAGACAAGTAATTCAATGCCAGAGAGAAGCGATTCCAATGCAACAAAAAAAGCAATTCATATGTGATCAACAAGTGACTCAAATATGGTTAACAAATGTTGCAAACCAACCAACAGAATACTTGCTATGCTGTTTTGCTGATTTGAGATCTTATTTAATGCAGCATACTGTGCATATGAGTGTGCGTGTGTGTGTGTGTGTGTGTGTGTGTGTGAGTGTGTGTGTGTGTGTGTGTGTGTGTGTGTGCATGAGTGTGTGCGTCTGTGCATGTGCGTGTGTGTGTGTGTGTGTGTGTGTGTGTGCGCGCGCGCGTGTGTGAGTGACCTACTCATTTCTGACTCCTTTCTAGATAACTTATTTTAAAAATCCAATTCACCATCTATTTTATTCTGCAGACAAACAATCATTTTTCACAAACATAATTTCATCAATAGAAATGGAAGCACAGTGTTGAACAAAAGGTCCCTGTTTTGCTAAGGGATTATCTCCAATGGAAAGACATCCTGTTAAAAGCTCAGTCTTGTAAGAGAATAACCAAGTTAAAAGTTCAGTCTGCTGTGACAGATCATGTTCAGTTTCAGTTCCCAGGAGCTGTCAAAGAGTACAGTCCTTGATCCATGCCAGTGGAGTGATGGCCTAGAGGTAATGCGTCCGCCTAGGAAGCGAGAAAATCTGAGCGCGCTGGTTCGAATCACGGCTCGGCCGCCGATATTTTCTCCCCCTCCACTAGACATTGAGTGGTGGTCTGGACGCTAGTCATTCGGATGAGACGATAAACCAAGGTCCCGTGTGCAGCATGCACTTAGCACACGTAAAAGAACCCATGGCAACAAGAGGGTTGTTCCTGGCAAAATTCTATAGAAAAATCCACTTCAATAGGGAAAAGAAATGAAACTGCACGCAGGAAAAAATACAAAAAAAATGGGTGGCGCTGTATTATAGTGACGCGCTCTCCCTGGGGAAAGCAGCCCGAATTTCACACAGAGAAATCTGCTGTGATAAAAAGAAATACAAATACAAAATCTGCTTAACCCTTTCAGCGCCATGTCTATTTTACGCTCAGTTACAACTATTTGCCAAGGGATGTTTTGGTCATGGAAGGTAACAAAGAAAAAATTCTAGCATGCAAGCCACAAAAAGAAAGTTGTGTTTTTTTGTTTTTTTTTCAACCTTTGCTTTCCAGGAAAATGAACACACTATTCCAAATAATGACAAATTTCACACGAACCAAACATTCAGGTATAAATCAAGCATTCAGGTATGAACTAAATATTCAGCCATGAACTTGCCACTCTAGGCATGGACTAAGCACTGACACAATGAACTCATCACTGAAGCGTGCTTATATTATTCACCCACAAAGCAGGGTCCCCTTTCCATGCAGTTCTCTCTCTCTCTCTATCTATCTTAACTCTTTAACTGCAAGTGCCACCGACAAGTTTGTCCATCAGAGAAGCGCTGTCATGTCACTGTGATCAATAAAAACTGGAGCTTACAGGTCAGGATAATGTAGGTCACCACTCTCTTCACTGTGATCAATAAAAACTGGAGCTTACAGGTCAGGATAATGTGGGTCACCACTCTCTTCACTGTGATCAATAAAAACTGGAGCTTACAGGTCAGGATAATGTGGGTCACCATTCTCTTCATTTGGACCTCATCGTCTTGGGACTGTGCTACTTCTGGAAGGTGGCAGAGTGGTTAAGACACTCATCTGCTAACACAGTGAGTTCCTGAGGTGTGGGTTCGATTCCCGCTCTTGCCCTTTCTCCCAAGTTTGACTGGAAAATCAAACTGAGCGTCTGGTCGTTTGGGCGAGACGATAAACCAAGGTTCCTTGTGTGTGTGGCACACACTTTATGCACTGGAAAAGAACCCACAGAAACAAAAGTGTTGTCCTCTGGTGACAAAATTCTGGAGAAGAAATACACTTGGATAGGCTCATAAATATGTAAGCATGCACTCAAGGCCTTACTAAGTGCGTTGGTTTATGCTGCTGGTCAGGCATCTGCCTTGCAGATGTGGTGCAGACTATATTTGGATTTGTCCAAATGCAATGACGCCTCCTTCAGAAACTGAAACTGTTCATCGAAGTCAATGACACCACTTAAAGGCACACAAATAGTAGTAACTGTGCTTCCCATACATGCCACACACACACACACAGAGATTTCACCATGGTTCAGCAGTTTTAAAGAGTTAAATCTTCACTCAGTAAGCTAGCTACTTCTTTCCACAAACACATGGAAATAATGCTGCAACCGTGAGAACTCAGACCATTTCAATTCCTTTTTTTTTTCTTTTTTTTTTTTAGCGATAGGGGTGTAGTTGGATGCATTTCATGCGGCATCGTTGGGCTTGCAGTTTTTATTTTAATTCAGGACACATTTGTTATGTTGTTTGTTTCATCTGTAACTTCATATGCAGTGAAAACACACAAAAAAAAACAAAAACAAAAAAACAACCCCAAACACACATTCATAAAAAAAAAATTTTCATGTTTACTTTATCGTGTGTTGTCCTTCAGTCACCAAATTACAGACATTTAAAACTGAAAACTTCTATTCTTCCATGTAATCTAAAACTATCTGGAAACTCTATATGCTTCAGCTGTTCCTTGGTTTGTCCTATGTTTCAAACAAATCCCACACAGATTTCATATGTGTTTTATCTGAAAATATATCTCACTGTATGGCAAGCATGTCTTGTCTTTTTTTTTTTCATTGGATGTGCTTACATCTGTCATTTTATGTGATCTATGTACATTTGATGAAGTGATGAACGCCACATGTCTCTGCTTATTTGATGTGCTTCATGCAGTCATGAAGAATCTGGATTCCGTGAAGCTCTCGCAGTCGCTCCAGGTTCCTGCACAGAAGGCAACACACCCGTGGGTGCGTTAGTTCAACAGGCACTCTTGGCTTTACACTTATTTCACTGACACGCATGCATTTGTGTAAATGCCAACGCAAATTCACAATCACAGTATACATATGTATGCACACACACACACACACACACACACACACACACACACCACAACAAACCACACCCATGGATGTGTGGGTATACTGGTATATTTGGGTGTACACATGGTTCAAAGGCATGCATGCATGTGTATATATGTGCACACAGGTTAGCAATCATGTTTGCACGCACGCACACACACACACACACAGTCACACACATACACACCAAACCAAACCAAACCACACCACACCCGTACCCATCCATCCGTCCATCCACACACACACAGCCCTGTGGCTGAACTGTTTTTATATATACACATATCTATGAAAAAAAACCAAACCCAAAACAAGCAACAAACAGAAAACAAAACACTGACTTGAGGTGCCTGAAACCAACTGTCTATAAATATGCACCTATCTATATAAAAACAAAAACAACAAAACAAACAAACAACAAAATGACTTTGGGTGCCCTGTGGCCAAACTGTTTATGATTGTGAAAAATACATGCCTGTCTACAAAATATGAACAAGAGAGGCAAGGCCTTCAAGACTCACTTGTGATACACTTTTAAAAAAAATCTAATCGTTAAAATGTGTTCTGTATTTGTTATCATAAAGCTTCGCGTTAAAAAAAAGAAAAAGAAAAAAAAAAGTCCTAACCAGATTCGAATTAAGTCCCCTAGCATTAATTACAGAGTAATTTCCCTTTTTTTACTGTCTGAACCAAAACGTTTGCAAAATAAATAAAACTTCCATGCTCAGGAAAAGAAGTTTCTGTTTGAACAAAAAATGATAATAATGACTACTCTTGTTGTTGGGTCAGAATATCAGATCAAAGTGCCAAGTTTAGAGAATACAAAAAATATAAATATAACAGTAAATGCAGTTTGCATATAATTAGGCTTCATTTTTTTTGTGTGCCCATCCCAGAGGTGCAATATTGTTTTAAACAAGATGACTGGAAAGAACTGAATTGTTCCTATTTTTATGCCTAATTTGGTGTCAACTGACAAAGTATTTGCAGAGAAAATGTCAATGTTAAAGTTTACCACGGACACACAGACACACGGACACACACACACACACACACACACACAACCGAACACCAGGTTAAAACATAGACTCACTTTGTTTACACAAGTGAGTCAAAAATACATGCCTATCTACATAATATGAAAAGTACATGCCTATCTACATAAAAACAAAGCAAAACAAACAGAAAACAAACTGAACTGGGGTGCCCTGTGGCCAAACTGTTTATAAATATACGCCAATCTATGTGAAAACAAAAACAAAACAAAACAAACAGATAACCAAACACTGACTTGGGGTGCCCTGTAGCTGAACTATCTAAAAATAGACGCCTATTTACATAAAAAAAACCCTACAAAAACAAAATAAAATAAATAGAAAACAAACTGACTTGGGGAGCTATGTGGCAGAACTGTTTTAAATATATGCCCTGTCTACACAAAAACAAAACAAACTGACTTGGGGTTACCTGTGGCCGAACTGTTGATGAAAAATATACGTCTATCTATATAAAACAAACCAAACAATCAACAAACTGACTTGGGGTTATCTGTGGCCAAACTGTCTATGAAAAATACACGTCTATCTATATAAAACAAACCAAACAATCAACAAACTGACTTGGGGTTATCTGTGGCCGAACTGTCTATGAAAAATACACGTCTATCTATATAAAACAAACCAATCAAACCAAACAATCTGACTTGGGGTTACCTGTGGCCAAACTGTTTATGAAAAATATATGCCTATCTATATAAAACAAACCAAACCAACTGACTTGGGGTGCCCAGTGGCCAAACTGTTTACAAACATATGCCAAACTATATCAAACCAAACCAAACCAAACCAAACAAACAACACACTGACTTGGGGTGCCCAGTGGCCAAACTGTTTACAAACATATGCCAAACTATATCAAACCAAACCAAACCAAACAAACAAACACACTGACTTGGGGTTACCTGTGGCCAAACTGTCTATGAAAAATATACACCTATCTATATAAAACAAACCAAACAAACCAAACACACTGACTTGGGGTGCCCAGTGGCCAAACTGTTTACAAACATATGCTAAACTATATAAAACCAAACCAAACCAAACCAAACAAACAACACACTGACTTGGGGTGGCCCGTGGCCAGCTTGGCCAGCAGGATGCCGCAGTTCTGCTGCACGGCCGACTTCCTGCCGTCCCGCGCCCACACCAGCGTCTGCTTCACGATGTCCGTCTCGGCCAGGAAGGCGCAAACCCCGGGCACCTGCGTGCAGTGACTCAGGCACAGCACCGCGTTGCCCACGATGCCCTCATCCTTCGACTGCAGGAGCCGGGTCAGAGCCGAGATTCCTGCGTGGCAGTGGGGGGAAGGAAGGGTGGGGGGAGGAGGGAGGAGGGAGGGGAGGAGGGTTCAGTTTTCAGTTTCTCGTGGTGTCACTGCCCTCAGACAAATACCTTACCTGGCTAGGCAGATGCCTAACCAGCGCCATAACCCAATGCTCTTAGTCAGGCCTTGAGTGCATGCATATATATATATATATATATATATATTTCATTATTTGTGTACCTATCAGAGTGGATTTCTTCAACAGAATTTTGCCAGAGGACACCATTCTCATTGGCATGGGTTCTTTTTCAGTGTGCCAAGTGCGTGCTGCACAAAGAACTTCAGTTTATCGTCTCATCCCAATGACAAGACGCTCAGTTTGATTTTCCGGTCAGACTTTGGAGACAGGGCGAGTGCAGGATTCAAACCCAGACTCTGTATTGCAGATGAATGTCTTAACCATTCTGCCACCTTTCTTGTGAGGGAAGAAATACTTATTTATTTATTCATTTATCTTATCTTTTTTTTTCTCTTTTTTTTTGATGGATGCTTTGGCTGAATGGTTTGAGTGCTGAATTCCCGCCTGAGTTTATGAATTCAATGATTATCAAACAACACAATAAACATCAGAAAATGACAATAATCATTACAACACAACACAATTATTATCATGACACAATTATCATTACAATAATCATCGTAATACAACACATTAATCATCACAATACAAAACAATCATTACACAATACTATAAGATAATCACCATAATACAACACAATAATCATCAGACTATAACACAATATTCATCACAACACAATGCAATTATAATCACAACACAACACAGTAATCATCACAATGCAACACAACAATAATCACAATACAACACAATAATCATCATGACACACCACAACCATCACAATATGACAATAATCATCATATTACAACACAATAATAATCACAAAACAACACAATAATCATCACAATATGACAATAACCATCACAATACAAAACAATAATGATAACAATAAAAAATAATAATCATTATAAAAAAACCACAATAATCATAATACAACACAATATTCACCATGATGCTACATAATAATCATAATATAATTATCACAAAACAAAACAACCATCACAACAATAAATACAACAATCATCACAATACAAAAGAATTATCATCACAATACCACACAACAATTATCACAATACCACACAACAATCATTACAACAGAATTATCATAATACAACACAATAATTATCCAAAAAAAACACAATGATAATTGCATTACAAGAAAACTACCATCACAATATGACAATACTCCTCAAAACACATTAATCACCTTAATACAGCACAACAATGATCATAATACTACACAAGAATCGTCATAACACAGCACAATAATCATCACGCTATGACAACAATCATCACAACACAACTCAACAATCATCACAATAAAACACACTCACAATCAAAACCAACAATCATCACAATGCAACACAATAACCACCACAATACAACACTATATCATCATAATCATCACAATACAACAGAATTATCATCAAACATTATATGATAATCAACATGATACAAACATAATAATCATAACAGCACAGCACAACAATCACCAAGATTACAACAATCACCATGATACAAACACAACAATCATGATACAAACACAACAATCACCGTGATACAAACATAACCATCACCGAGATACAAACAATCGCCATGATACAAACACAACAATCATCATGATACAAACACAACAATCATCATGATACAAACACAACAATTCAGCCTAAAAAACCCCTAAAAACACAAAAATACACAACAATTCATCATGATACAAACACAACAATCACCATGACACAAACACAATTATCACCATGATACAAACACAACAATCACCACAATATAAACACAATAATCATCACAGCACAGCACAACAACCACTGCAATACAAACACAACAATCATCATTATACAAACATAATGATCATCATGATATAAACACAACACTCACTGCAATACAAACACAACAATCATCATGATACAAACACAACAATCATCATGATACAAACACCACAACAATCATCATGATACAAACACCACAATAATCACCATGATACAAACACAACAATCATCATGATACAAACATAACAATCACCGTGATACAAACACAACAATCATCATGATACAAACACAACAATCATCACGATACAAACACAATAATCACCACAGCACAGCACAAGAATCACCACGATAAAACACAACAATCATCACAATACAAACATCACCATGATACAAACACAACAATCATCACGATACAAACACAATAATCACCACAGCACAGCACAAGAATCACCACGATACAAACACAACAATCACCGTGATACAAACACAACAATCATCATGATATAAACACAACAATCACCGTGATACAAACACAACAATCATCATGATACAAACACAACAATCATCATCATACAAACACAATAATCACCACAGCACAGCACAAGAATCACCACGATAAAACACAACAATCATCACAATACAAACATCACCATGATACAAACACAACAATCATCACGATACAAACACAACAATCACCACAGCACAGCACAAGAATCACCACGATACAAACACAACAATCATCACGATACAAACACAACAATCACCACAGCACAGCACAACAATCACCACGGTACAAACACAACAATCACCACAGCACAAGAATCACCACGGTACAAACACAACAATCACCACAACACAGCACAAAATGATAAAAGCCAAGCCAAATGCTGCACAGAAAGAGCGGCTGCTCACCCTTGTTGTCCACCAGCGTGGTGCGGGCCTTCGTGCTGAACTGTGTGAGCGCTGTCAGACACTTCACACTCTGTTTCACCAGCACCGCCTCCTCGCACTGCAACCAACAACACAACACCACCTTGAACTCACAAGTAGCAGTAAATGAGGGGCTGCAGCTGTGCTGGTCAGGGTTCATCCCCGGGGAAGTGCTTCGCTGACCAGAGTGGTCCAGCCTGGATACTGTGAAGTAAAGGTCCTCTTTTTGGGGGGGTGGGGGGGTAGTGGGGGAGAATAGTGATTAGTGCTTTTTCCTTTTATCTTGCAGATGCCCCAAATAGTGACAGAATAATCAACATTGATTGTGGTCACTCTACGGAAGGAAGGCAGATGCCCCAAACAGTGACAGAATAATCAACATCTGATTGTGGTCACTCTATGGAAAGAAGGCAGATGCCCCAGTGACAGAATAACCAACATCTGATTGTGGTCACTCTATGGAAAGAAGGCAGATGCCCCAAACAGTGACAGAATAATCAACATCTGATTGTGGTCACTCTACGGAAGGAAGGCAGATGCCCCAAACAGTGACAGAATAATCAACATCTGATTGTGGTCACTCTACGGAAGGAAGGCAGATGCCCCAAACAGTGACAGAATAATCAACATCTGATTGTGGTCACTCTACGGAAGGAAGGCAGATGCCCCAAACAGTGACAGAATAATCAACATCTGATTGTGGTCACTCTATGGAAAGAAGGCAGATGCCCCAAACAGTGACAGATTAACCAACATCTGATTGTGGTCACTCTATGGAAAGAAGACAGATGCCCCAAACAGTGACAGAATAATCAACATCTGATTGTGGTCACTCTATGGAAAGAAGGCAGATGCCCCAAACAGTGACGGAATAACCAACATCTGATTGTGGTCACTCTACGGAAGGAAGGCAGATGCCCCAAACAGTGACAGAATAATCAACATCTGATTGTGGTCAGATGCCCCAAACAGTGACAGAATAATCAACATCTGATTGTGGTCACTCTATGGAAAGAAGAGAGATGCCCCAAACAGTGACAGAATAATCAACACTGATTATAACAACACCACCCAAACGAACATCCCACACATCTTCATGGAACCAAGCAGTAGCTAGACCAAAGATAATCGCTATACAATCACTATACAAAATTCAACAACAAACAAAAAAATAATAACAACACCACCCACACAAAAATCCCACACATCTTCATGTTACCAAGCAGTAACTAGACCAAACATAAGTGCTATATATATATGTAAATATCAACAATAAATAAAAAAAGATAATAACAACAACAACACCCACACGAAGAACCCACACACGCACCTTCACGTAACTATGCAGCAGCTAGACCAAACATACGCACTATATATATATGCATAAAAAATAAATACAACGATAACAACGACCAAAAGCTTACCACTATTTAAGTGTCAATAATAACTAAAAAAGATAACAACAACACCCACACACACCTTCACGTAACCAAGCAACAGCTCCGTGGCGCCGTGTGAGCTGACCCATTCGACAGCGGGCACCGAGTGCGGCAGAATGTTGCCCATCACCAACAACGCCCTGGTGGGCACCTGCTCCAAGGACGGGGAGGAGGAGAGGGAGGAGGGGGAGGGGGAGGGGGACGACGGGGGGCACTGGGAGGGGAGGAGGGAGTGGCAGTGGGCACACATCCTCTGGCCGAACTCCAGCAGTGTGGGTGACGAGTCGGTCGTCATGTTGGCCAGCAAACCCAGCACCAAGGACAACAGCTCAGAGTCCGTGCTGGTGGACGTCCTTACCTGTTAGGGATTGTTTGTTGTACAGGTGAGGGAGTGTTTTATGTTTCAGTCTGGATGTGTTGTGGGTTGTCTGTTGTACAGGTGAGGGAGTGTTTTATGTTTCAGTCTGGATGTGTTGTGGGCAGTTTGTTGTACAGTTCAGGGAGTGTTTTATGTTTCAGTCTTGATGTGTTGTGGGCAGTTTGTTGTACAGTTCAGGGAGTGTTTTATGTTTCAGTCTGGATGTGTTGTGGGCAGTTTGTTGTACAGTTCAGGGAGTGTTTTATGTTTCAGTCTGGATGTGTTGTGGGCAGTTTGTTGTACAGGTGAGGGAGTGTTTTATGTTTCAGTCTGGATGTGTTGTGGGCAGTTTGTTGTACAGTTCAGGGAGTGTTTTATGTTTCAGTCTTGATGTGTTGTGGGTAGTTTGTTGTACAGTTCAGGGAGTGTTTTATGTTTCAGTCTGGATGTGTTGTGGGCAGTTTGTTGTACAGTTCAGGGAGTGTTTTATGTTTCAGTCTTGATGTGTTGTGGGCAGTTTGTTGTACAGTTCAGGGAGTGTTTTATGTTTCAGTCTTGATGTGTTGTGGGTAGTTTGTTGTACAGGTGAGGGAGTGTTTTATGTTTCAGTCTGGATGTGTTGTGGGCAGTTTGTTGTACAGTTCAGGGAGTGTTTTATGTTTCAGTCTTGATGTGTTGTGGGTAGTTTGTTGTACAGGTGAGGGAGTGTTTTATGTTTCAGTCTGGATGTGTTGTGGGCAGTTTGTTGTACAGTTCAGGGAGTGTTTTATGTTTCAGTCTGGATGTGTTGTGGGCAGTTTGTTGTACAGTTCAGGGAGTGTTTTATGTTTCAGTCTTGATGTGTTGTGGGCAGTTTGTTGTACAGTTCAGGGAGTGTTTTATGTTTCAGTCTGGATGTGTTGTGGGCAGTTTGTTGTACAGTTCAGGGAGTGTTTTATGTTTCAGTCTGGATGTGTTGTGGGCAGTTTGTTGTACAGGTGAGGGAGTGTTTTATGTTTCAGTCTGGATGTGTTGTGGGCAGTTTGTTGTACAGTTCAGGGAGTGTTTTATGTTTCAGTCTTGATGTGTTGTGGGCAGTTTGTTGTACAGTTCAGGGAGTGTTTTATGTTTCAGTCTGGATGTGTTGTGGGCAGTTTGTTGTACAGTTCAGGGAGTGTTTTATGTTTCAGTCTTGATGTGTTGTGGGCAGTTTGTTGTACAGTTCAGGGAGTGTTTTATGTTTCAGTCTTGATGTGTTGTGGGTAGTTTGTTGTACAGGTGAGGGAGTGTTTTATGTTTCAGTCTGGATGTGTTGTGGGCAGTTTGTTGTACAGTTCAGGGAGTGTTTTATGTTTCAGTCTTGATGTGTTGTGGGTAGTTTGTTGTACAGGTGAGGGAGTGTTTTATGTTTCAGTCTGGATGTGTTGTGGGCAGTTTGTTGTACAGTTCAGGGAGTGTTTTATGTTTCAGTCTTGATGTGTTGTGGGTAGTTTGTTGTACAGTTCAGGGAGTGTTTTATGTTTCAGTCTGGATGTGTTGTGGGTAGTTTGTTGTACAGTTCAGGGAGTGTTTTATGTTTCAGTCTGGATGTGTTGTGGGTAGTTTGTTGTACAGGTGAGGGAGTGTTTTATGTTTGTCTTGATGTGTTGTAGGTAGTTTGTTGTACAGGTGAGGGAGTGTTTTATGTTTCAGTCTTGATGTGTTGTGGGTAGTTTGTTGTACAGGTGAGGGAGTGTTTTATGTTTCAGTCTTGATGTGTTGTGGGTTGTCTGTTGTACAGGTGAGGGAGTGTTTTATGTTTGTCTTGATGTGTTGTGGGTAGTTTGTTGTACAGGTGAGGGAGTGTTTTATGTTTCAGTCTTGATGTGTTGTGGGTAGTTTGTTGTACAGGTGAGGGAGTGTTTTATGTTTGTCTTGATGTGTTGTGGGTTGTCAGTTGTACAGGTGAGGGAGTGTTTTATGTTTGTCTTGATGTGTTGTGGGTTGTCTGTAGTACAGGTGAGGGAGTGTTTTATGTTTCAGTCTTGACGTGTTGTGGGCTGTTTATTGTACAGGTGAGGGAGTGTTTCATGTTTCAGTCTTGATGCGTTATGGGTTGTCTGTTGTACAGGTGAGGGAGTGTTTTATGTTTGTCTTGATGTGTTGTGGGTTGTTTGTTGTACAGGTGAGGGAGTGTTTTATGTTTCAGTCTTGATGTGTTGTGGGTTGTTTGTTGTACAGGTGAGGGAGTGTTTTATGTTTCAGTCTTGATGTGTTGTGGGTTGTCAGTTGTACAGGTGAGGGAGTGTTTTATGTTTGTCTTGATGTGTTGTGGGTTGTTTGTTGTACAGGTGAGGGAGTGTTTTATGTTTGTCTTGATGTGTTGTGGGTTGTCTGTAGTACAGGTGAGGGAGTGTTTTATGTTTGTCTTGATGTGTTATGGGTTGTCTGTAGTACAGGTGAGGGAGTGTTTTATGTTTCAGTCTTGACGTGTTGTGGGTAGTTTGTTGTACAGGTGAGGGAGTGTTTTATGTTTCAGTCTTGACGTGTTGTGGGCTGTTTATTGTACAGGTGAGGGAGTGTTTCATGTTTCAGTCTTGATGCGTTATGGGTTGTCTGTTGTACAGGTGAGGGAGTGTTTTATGTTTGTCTTGATGTGTTGTGGGTTGTTTGTTGTACAGGTGAGGGAGTGTTTTATGTTTGTCTTGATGTGTTGTGGGTTGTCTGTAGTACAGGTGAGGGAGTGTTTTATGTTTGTCTTGATGTGTTGTGGGTTGTCTGTAGTACAGGTGAGGGAGTGTTTTATGTTTCAGTCTTGACGTGTTGTGGGTAGTTTGTTGTACAGGTGAGGGAGTGTTTTATGTTTCAGTCTTGACGTGTTGTGGGCTGTTTATTGTACAGGTGAGGGAGTGTTTCATGTTTCAGTCTTGATGCGTTATGGGTTGTCTGTTGTACAGGTGAGGGAGTGTTTTATGTTTGTCTTGATGTGTTGTGGGTTGTTTGTTGTACAGGTGAGGGAGTGTTTTATGTTTCAGTCTTGATGTGTTGTGGGTTGTCTGTTGTACAGGTGAGGGAGTGTTTTATGTTTCAGTCTTGATGTGTTGTGGGTAGTTTGTTGTACAGGTGAGGGAGTGTTTTATGTTTGTCTTGATGTGTTGTGGGTTGTTTGTTGTACAGGCGAGGGAGTGTTTTATGTTTCAGTCTTGACATGTTGTGTGTTGTCAGTTGTACAGGTGAGGGAGTGTTTTATGTTTCAGTCTTGATATGTTGTGGGTTGTTTGTTGTACAGGTGAGGGAGTGTTTTATGTTTGTCTTGGATGTGTTGTGGGTTGTCTGTTGTACAAGTGAAGGAGTATTTCAACTCATTCTACACCACAGCTACATTCCTGCTTCAACTCCCTGGACCAGTACAACATGAGACCACTGCAGAACAAGAGAGGCAAGGCCTTCAAGACTCACTTATGATACACTTTAAAAACAAAAAAAAACCCCCCAAGCTTTTTATGCATTGAGTATAATTTCAAAATGTAATGTTTAAGATGAGAAAGATCAGTTTAAAGCAAATTAACTCCCATAGCATTAACCCCTAGGCTGCCTGCATGACGAGATAACTCGTCATGGCAAGCATGTATGCTTCGCTGCCTGCATGACGAGATAACTCGTCATGGCAAGCATGTATGCTTCGCTGCCTGCATGACGAGATAACTCGTCATGGCAAGCATGTATGCTTCGCTGCCTGCATGACGAGATAACTCGTCATGGCAAGCATGTATGCTTCGCTGCCTGCATGACGAGATAACTCGTCATCTAAATATTCTGACTTTTCCCTGGTTTGCATTCACTTCCTTGGCAAAAATAGTGGTAGCTTTAGCCTGGGGAATCTCTCTAGATTCTATTCATAGCTAGAAACCCCATCTACATCATGAAGCAGTCCTTTATTTGAACGTTTTGGTTGGGTCACTGTCCAAGTGTTTGCCTGACTTCTCTCCTCGCTCGCTCAACAAAATGTCGGACTGACGCCGTGCTCAAGACATGCGATCGTGACGAACTAAATCAACCATGATTTCTTTCTTTAGCTGACGCTCAGAAAGAATTGAAGCATAAATTCGAAGGAGAAGATAGAGATGAACATTTATAGGACGATCTGATAGAAAATAAAGGGAGCAATCAAGAGAGTGGCCAAGATGCGACTGTCAGTGAGTGATGTCAGCTGTACAGATGTTAGCAGACGACAGATGACCGAATTAGCAGCAGAGCGATATTCTTGGCACGCAGCCAACGCGGTCTGATGAGAACTGAATCAAGTGACCGTGTGAGAGGGGTGAGGAGGAGGGGGGTGGTGACTGAGGGGGCGTGGCCTCACATCCATCTTATCACTTGGAGAAGTCACAATGTATTGTGTATCTATCTCTTAAAAAAAATATATACATATATTGTGGTTGTTCTAGTATGATTTTGTGTTTGCAGATATCCATTTGTCCAGAAAATATGATGTTTTTGTGCAAATTACCTGACTAATGTTTGTAATGAACAAGTTGAAAATGTGACAAAAAACAAAACACTGATTTCAAAACAACAGCATGTCACTAAAAATATATAAAATGGGAAAACAGCATGTGTTTTGTATTCTTTATTCATTTACCTTTCAGAAAATATATACTTGTATGGGTCTTTCTCCAATAACAAAGAGCACAGAATTTTTGGGAAATTTATACCCGTTTTTTGTGAAAAAACCCTGGCAAATAGATTTCACTTAAATCTTATTTTCCTGGCAGCGAAAGGGTTAATTACAGAGTAATTTCCCTTTTTTTTTTACTATCTGCACCAAAACGTTTGCAAAATAAATAAAACTTCCATGCTTAGCAAAAGAAGTTCCTGTTTGAACAAAAAATGATAATAATGACTGCTCTATTTGTTGGATCAGAATATCAGATCAAAGTGCCAAGTTTAGAGAATACAAAAAATATAACAGTAAATGCAGTTTGCATATAATTAGGCTTCATTTTTTATTTTTTTCTGTGCCCATCCCATAGGTGCAATATTGTTTTAAACAAAGATGACTGGAAAGAACTGAATTTTTCCTATTTTTATGCCAAATTTGGTGTCAACTGACAAAGTAGTTGCACAGAAAATGTCAATGTTAAAGTTTACCACGGACACACAGACACACACACACACAGACAACCGAACACCGGGTTAAAACATAGACTCACTTTGTTTACACAAGTGAGTCAAAAAAACAGGGTGGTTCACTAAAATGGTGAAAATCAATGGAGAATTGTTGATTTAATCTGCTTCACAAAGCATCATTTTCATGCTTCTGGAATCCATACACAGTTCAGTGCAGAATGCGAACTGTACCAAGCACGAATAAACGAAATTAGAATAGTGTGTTGGTAGAAGAATACTTGTATCTGGCTCCACAAGGGAAGTAATCATGGTAGGAGTTAACTCATACCTGGAGTAGAATGAGATAAATTTCAGTTTGAGTCTCTCTCACGGAGGCGTAACTGCGTTCGGACGAATCCATACAGACTACAGCACATCTTGCCAGGCAGATGCCCGACCAGCAGCATAACCCCCAGCACGCTAAGCCAGGCCTTGAGTGCATGCTTACATATTTGTGAACCTGGATTTCTTCTTCCACAGAATTTTGCCAGAGGACAGCACTCTCGTTGCCATGGGTTCTTTGTCAGTGCGCCAAGTGTGTGGTGCTGCATATGGGACCTCAGTTTATTGTCTCATCCAAATGACTTCGACACTCGGTATGATTTTCCAGTTAAACTTGGGAGAAAGGGCAAGAGAGGGATTGGAACCCACACCCTCGTGGACTCTGTGTAGTGACAACTGAGCATCTTTACCATTCTGCCACCTTCCTGAGGAAACAGAATAGCACTGGTATCTTCTTCTTCTTCTTTGCAATGGGCTGCATTTGTTGTTTGTTGTATTTCTTTTTGTCACAACAGATTTCTCTGTGTGAAATTCGGGCTGCTCTCCCCAGCGCCACCCATTTTTTTGTATTTTTTCCTGCATGCAGTTTTATTTATTTTTGCTATCGATATGGATTTTTCTACAGAATTTTGCCAGGAACAACCCTTTTGTTGCCGTAGGTTCTTTTACGTGCGCTAAGTGCATGCTGCACACGGGACCTCGGTTTATCGTCTCATCCGAATGACTTCGGGCTGCAGCTTCCACATTCACTCATACACATGAGTGAGCTTTTACATGTATAACCGTTGTTTGCTCCTGCCATGTAGACACTCAGGGTCCGTTTTCTGAGGGGGGCACATGCCAGATATGTTCTTGTTGTCATAACCCACTGAATGCTGACATGGATTATGGGATCTTTAAAGAGCGTATTTCATCTTGTGCGTGTGTATATACACACCAAGGAGGGTTCAAGCAGGTCTGCATATATGTTGACCTGGAGACGGGCGCAATAGCCGAGTGGTTAAAGCGTTGGACTGTCAATCTGAGGGTCCCGGGTTCGAATCACGGTGACGGCACCTGGTGGGTAAAGGTCAACATATGTGCAGACCTGCTAGTGCCTGAACCCCCTTCGTGTGCATATGCAAGCAGAAGATCAAATACGCATGTTAAAGATCCTGTAATCCATGTCAGCGTTCGGTGGGTTATGGAAACAAGAACATACCCAGCATGCACACCCCCGAAAACGGAGTATGGCTGCCTACATGGCAGGGTAAAAACGGTCATACACGTAAAAGCCCACTCGTGTGCATATGAGTGAACACAGAAGAAGAAGAAGAAGAAGTTGACCCGGGAGACTGAAAATCTCCACCCTTAACGTACCCACCAGGTGACCGTGATTCGAACCCAGGATCCTCAGATTGAAAGTCTAATGCTTTAACCACTTGGCTGTTGTGCCTGTCATGATGATGACATGTGCATGCATGCATGTGTGTGTGTGTTGTAGAAGTAGCGGTTATCTTCAGTTTTATTATTTCTTTCCACTCGAGGTAATACTGAATTGGGGAAAAAAAACATGTAAGGGTAAGGGGTTGGGGGGGGGGGGGGGGGGGGGGGGGGGGGGGGAGCAAGACAGATGGAGAGGGTGGAAGGTGTAACTGCGTGTATCTATGTGCGTGCATACATGTTTGCGGGTACATGCAGCTGTGTATGCGTATGTGTATGTCTGTATGTGTGGGGACGTATGTGTATGTCTGTATATGAGTGGGGACATATGTGCGTGAATGGGTTTTGAATTGCCCTCTGCATGCAGCATCCAACTTTCTGTTATGTAAAGCAATGTGTGTGCGTGAGCTTGTCAAGTATATACCCATGTACTTTTATGTACATGCATACGAAAGTGCAAAATTTAAGAACCCGCTCCTATGGAAAAAAACAAAACAAGACAAAACCCCACATATACCAGCAGTTCTTCTGTGGCCAACCAGAGTGGCCGACGCTGCGATAACGTTGTGCGAACTTTCTGGTCGTTGGCCAAGTTCATCATGGCGGATATGCAAGAGGAGACAACCCTGCTCTTACTGTCCGAGTCTTTCTGTAAAAACAAACAGAGAGAAAATATTTTGACACAGACTCTGTACAGGCACCACTGATGATGTGACTCAACAGCACTGAGCTGTTGTGCTGTGTTGTGTTGTGTTGTGTTGTATTGTGTTATGCTGTGCTGTGTTGTGCTGTGCTGTGCTGTGCTGTGCTGTGCTGTGTTGTATTAAGTTGTGCTGTGCTGTGCTGTGTTGTGTTGTGCTGCGCTGTTTTGTGCTGTGTTGAGTTGTGTGTGCTATGCTGTGCTGTGTTGTTGTATTGTATGTACTGTGCTGTGCTGTGCTGTGCTGTGCTGTGCTGTGCTGTGCTGTGTTGTGCTGTGCTGTGCTGTGTTGTATTAAGTTGTGCTGTGCTGTGCTGTGTTGTGTTGTGCTGCGCTGTTTTGTGCTGTGTTGAGTTGTGTGTGCTATGCTGTGCTGTGTTGTTGTATTGTATGTACTGTGCTGTGCTGTGCTGTGCTGTGCTGTGCTGTGTTGTGCTGTGCTGTGCTGTGCTGTGCTGTGCTGTGCTGTGCTGTGTTGTATTAAGTTGTGCTGTGCTGTGCTGTGTTGTGTTGTGCTGCGCTGTTTTGTGCTGTGTTGAGTTGTGTGTGCTATGCTGTGCTGTGTTGTTGTATTGTATGTACTGTGCTGTGCTGTGCTGTGCTGTGCTGCATTCTTCTTTTGTCACAACAGATTTCTCTGCGTGAACTTGAGGCTGCTCTTCCCATACAGAGTGCGTCACTACGGTGCAGCACCACCATTTCTTTTGTTTGTTCTTGCCTGCAAGTGCATCATCTTGTTTTCCTGTCAAAGTGGATTTTTCTTCACAATTCTGCCAGGGACAACCCTTTTCTTATTCTGTCAACAAGTGTGTGAAAACTCTCAATCACTCATAAGCACACGCACTCACTCTTACACACACACACACTCACTCTTGCACACACACACACACACACACACACACACAAACTCATACACACACGTGTACACATTCACAAGCATGTACACACACACTAACAAACACATTCACTCACACACAAACACTCACACAAGCACATACACATGAACACACTCTCTCTTTCTCTCTCTCTCTCTCTCTATCTCACACACACACACACACACACACACACACACACACACACACACACACAGGCTTTGCACATCACTTACCAAAAGCTCTTCAAAGGAAGGGAGAATTTCTTCCACTTTATCCCGGACAGCACAGCGGAATCTGTGAACAGAAAAAAAAAATCCTAAAATAAAAAAGAAATCCCAAAACAGAAAAATTCCCCAAGTCCCAAACTTCATGCACAGAATGTAAACACCTCATCAAGTCCCAAACTTCATACACAGAATGAAAACACCTCATCAAGTCCCAAACTTCATGCACAGAATGAAAACACCTCATCAAGTCCCAAACTTCATGCACAGAATGAAAACACCTCATCAAGTCCCAAACTTCAAGCACAGAATGAAAACACCTCATCACATCCCAAACTTCATGCACAGAATGAAAACACCTCATCAAGTCCCAAACTTCATGCACAGAATGAAAACACCTCATCAAGTCCCAAACTTCATGCACAGAATGAAAACACCTCATCAGTGCCCAAATGCCACTCCCACTGCCCCCCCAAAAAGAAAAAAAAAAGAATAAAAAGGAAGAATGTACTGTTCTATGAACAACATATTCTTTTTGAAACAATAACATTTTGTTTACTTTTCAACGATTCAAGAGTATTTTCTTTCAAACAAAACAAATGCACACTTCAGTGCATGTGGATTGTGTGGGTTTGATGGTCAGTACGACGGGCACAATAGCCGAGTGGTTAAAGCGTTGGACTGTCAATCTGAGGGTCCCGGGTTCGAATCACGGTAATGGCGCCTGGTGGGTAAAGGGTGGAGATTTTTACGATCTCCCAGGTCAACATATGTGCAGACCTGCTAGTGCCTGAACCCCCTTCATGTGTATATGCAAGCAGAAGATCAAATACGCACGTTAAAGATCCTGTAATCCATGTCAGCGTTCGGTGGGTTATGGAAACAAGAACATATCCAGCATGCACACCCCCAAAAACGGAGTATGGCTGCCTACATGGGGGAGTAAAAACGGTCATACACATAAAAGCCCACTCGTGTGCATACGAGTGAACGCAGAAGAAGAAGAAGAAGATGGTCAGAACAATGGCCTCTAACTTGAGGGTTCTCAATTCATATAGTACCCAAGTTTTGGAGTACTGGCCTTGTGGTAACGTGTCATATATTACCCAAGTTTTGGAGTATTGGCCTTGTGGTAACGTGTCATATATTACCCAAGTTTTGGAGTACTGGCCTTGTGGTAACGTGTCATATATTACCCAAGTTTTGGAGTACTGGCCTTGTGGTAACGTGTCATATATTACCCAAGTTTTGGAGTATTGGCCTCGTGGTAACGTGTCATATATTACCCAAGTTTTGGAGTATTGGCCTTGTGGTAACGTGTCATATATTACCCAAGTTCTGGAGTATTGGCCTTGTGGTAACGTGTCATATATTACCCAAGTTCTGGAGTATTGGCCTTGTGGTAACGTGTCATATATTACCCAAGTTTTGGAGTATTGGCCTTGTGGTAACGTGTCATATATTACCCAAGTTTTGGAGTATTGGCCTTGTGGTAACGTGTCATATATTACCCAAGTTTTGGAGTATTGGCCTTGTGGTAACGTGTCATATATTAAGTTTTGGAGTATTGGCCTCGTGGTAACGTGTCATATATTACCCAAGTTTTGCAGTATTGGCCTTGTGGTAACGTGTCATGTATTACCCAGGTTTTGTGGTAACGTGTCATATATTACCCAAGTTTTGCAGTATTGGCCTTGTGGTAACGTGTCATATATTACCCAAGTTTTGGAGTATTAGCCTCGTGGTAACGTGTCATGTATTACCCAAGTTCTGGAGTATTGGCCTTGTGGTAGCGTGTCATATAGTACCCAAGTTCTGGAGTATTGGCCTTGTGGTAACGTGTCATATATTACCCAAGTTTTGGAGTATTAGCCTCGTGGTAACGTGTCATGTATTACCCAGGTTTTGTGGTAATGTGTCATATATTACCCAAGTTTTGCAGTATTGGCCTTGTGGTAATGTGTTATATAGTACCCAAGTTCTGGAGTACTGGCCTTGTGGTAACGTGTCCGCCTAGGAGGGGAGAGAATCTGAGGGTACTGGTTCGATTCCCACAGTCGCCAGTATTTTATCCCTCTCCACTAGACTTTTAGTGGTGGCTTGGACACTAGTCATTCAGATGAGATGATAAAATGAGGTCCCATGTGCAGCATGCATGTAAAAGAACCCAAGGCAACAAAAGGATTGTCCCTGGCAAAAATCCACTTTGCTCCAATCAAATAAAATTTCAGGAAAAAAAAAAGAAGAAAAAAAAGGCTGCACTCTCAGTGTAGTGACATGCTCTTGCTGGGGACAGCAGCCCGAATTTCACACAGAGAAATCTGTTGTGACAAAACGAGTAATACAATGCAATACAATACGATACAATACAACGCAATACAATACAATATGATACAATACGATACAATACAAAGCAATACGATGTGATGCAATGCGATGTGATGCGATGCAATACAATGCAATACAATCCACTACAATACAATACCTGCTCAGTTAAGGGTGGATTTTTCCGTCTCAGAGATCAACACCTGTGGACACCTTGTACAGCTGGTACAGATCCCAACAGAACCAGAACCAGAACCAGAATAGAAAGGAATGAGAAACAATGAATGTCATGTCTTTACTTGCTTTTGGGAATAAAATTATATTTAAACCAAGTAAAAAATGTTCCACAAACACCAACACTACTCACTTCTTCTCCAGGGAGAGATTGTTGAGCACTGAAGCGGCATTCTGGGAGTAGATCTTCCGCGAACGAATCAGGTCAAAGAGTACAGACACCAACCTACCCACACACACGCACACAAGAAAGATTGTCAATACAAAACATCTACATACATCATTATCATCATTATCGTTTGTTGAAGCTTACAGCCCAGCTGACCACTTCCAGTCTCTAAAGGAGACAAATAATAGGAACAGTCTCAGATGATTGAAACAGTCTCACATGATAGAAACAGTCTCACATGACTGAAACAGTCTCAGATGGTTGAAACAGTCTCACATGATTGAAACAGTGTCAAATGATTGAAACAGTCAAACATGATAGGAACAGTCTCACATGACTGAAACAGTCTCAGATGGTTGAAACAGTCTCACTAGAAATAGTCTCATATGAGAGAAACAGTCTCAAATGATAGTGAGATAGAAACAGTCTCACATGATAGAAACAGTCTTACATGGTTGAAACAGTCTCACTAGAAACAGTCTCACATGAGAGAAACAGTCCCACATGATAGTGAGATAGAAACGGTCTCAGATGGTTGAAACAGTCTCAGATGGTTGAAACAGTCTCACTAGAAATAGTCTCATATGATAGAAACAGTCTCAAATGATAGTGAGATAGAAACAGTCTCACATGATAAGAACAGTCTCAGATGGTTGAAATAGTCTCACTAGAAACAGTCTCATATGAGAGAAACAGTCCCACATGATAGTGAGATAGAAACAGTCTCAGATGGTTGGAACAGTCTCAGATGGTTGAAACAGTCTCAGATGGTTGAAACAGTCTCATAGAAACAGTCTGACATGGTTGAAACAGTCTCACATGATAGAAACAGTCTCACATGATAGGAACAGTCTCACATGATAGGAACAGTCTTACATGATAGAAACAGTCTTACATGATAGAAACAGTCCCACATGATAGTGAGATAGAAACAGTCTCAGATGGTTGAAACAGTCTCAGATGGTTGAAACAGTCTCAGATGGTTGAAACAGTCTCACATGATAGAAACAGTCTCACATGATAGGAACAGTCTTACATGATAGGAACAGTCTTACATGATAGGAACAGTCTCACATGATAGGAACAGTCTCACATGACAGAAACAGTCTCACATGATAGAAACAGTCTCACATGATAGAAACAGTCTTACATGATAGAAACAGTCTCATATGATAGAAACAGTCTTACATGATAGGAACAGTCTCATATGATAGGAACAGTCTCACTAGAAACAGTCTCACATGAGAGAAACAGTCCCACATGATAGTGAGATAGAAACAGTCTCACATGGCTGAAACAGTCTCACATGACTGAAACAGTCTCACATGGCTGAAACAGTCTCACATGATAGAAACAGTCTCACATGATCACATGATAGAAACAGTCTCACATGGACTAGACTCGGTGAACACACACGCACCCTCGCACCAGCATTATACTGACACAAGAGCTCCTCTCTTATCAGTTCAGTTCAGTTGCTCATATACTCTAAACAGCAGAATAACTAAGTGCTTAGCTAGGCAGTAAGGGAAATCAGAATAAAATAAAATAGATTAAAAATAAAGTAAAATATCTAACAATACAAAAATAGAAAAAAATCAAAGAAAATAGAAAATCATTATAATAATGTGAATAAACAATATGAATAATAATAAATGATAATATTAATGAATAAACAAAACATCAAACACACACACACACACTCTTATCTACAAGACTTCTTCTTCATTCATAGGCTGCTTCGTTCATGGGCTGCAACTCCAACAATCACTTGTATGTACATGAGTGGCCTTTTAGATGTATGACCATTTTTACCCTGCCATGTAAGCAGCCATACTCTGTTTTAGGTAGTGTGCATGCTGGGAATATTCTTGTTTCCATAACCAACCCAACACCGACATGGATCAGAGAATTTTTAACATGCGTATTTGATCTTCTGCTTGCGTTTATACATGAAGGGAGTTTACGCACAAGCAGGTCTGCACATATGTTGACCTGGGAGATCAGAAAAATCTCCATCCTTTACCCATCAGGTGCTGTTACCAAGATTTGAACCCGGGACCCTCAGACTGAAAGTCCAACACTTTAACCACTCAGCTATCTTCAACACAAAACATCCCACGGACCATCAGACTGAAAGTCCAACACTTTAACCACTCAGAACCCCATGGACCATCAGACTGAAAGTCCAACACTTTAACCACTCAGCACCCCATGGACCATCAGACTGAAAGTCTAACACTTTACCCACTCAGCTATCAACACAAAACATCCCATGGACCATCAGACTGAAAGTCCAACACTTTAACCACTCAGCTATCAACACAAAACATCCCATGGACCATCAGACTGAACGTCCAACACTTTACCCACTCAGCTATCAACACAAAACATCCCACGGACCTTCAGACTGAAAGTCCAACACTTTACCCACTCAGCTATCAACACAAAACATCCCACGGACCTTCAGACTGAAAGTCCAACACTTTACCCACTCAGCTATCAACACAAAACATCCCATGGACCATCAGACTGAAAGTCCAACACTTTACCCACTCAGCTATCAACACAAAACATCCCACGGACCTTCAGACTGAAAGTCCAACACTTTACCCACTCAGCTATCAACACAAAACATCCCATGGACCATCAGACTGAAAGTCCAACACTTTACCCACTCAGCTATCAACACAAAACATCCCACGGACCTTCAGACTGAAAGTCCAACATTTTACCCACTCAGCTATCAACACAAAACATCCCATGGACCTTCAGACTGAAAGTCCAACACTTTACCCACTCAGCTATCAACACAAAACATCCCATGGACCATCAGACTGAAAGTCCAACACTTTACCCACTCAGCTATCAACACAAAACATCCCATGGACCATCAGACTGAAAGTCCAACATTTTACCCACTCAGCTATCAACACAAAACATCCCACGGACCTTCAGACTGAAAGTCCCACACTTTACCCACTCAGCTATCAACACAAAACATCCCATGGACCATCAGACTGAAAGTCCAACATTTTACCCACTCAGCTATCAACACAAAACATCCCATGGACCTTCAGACTGAAAGTCCAACACTTTAACCACTCAGCACCCCATGGACCATCAGACTGAAAGTCCAACACTTTACCCACTCAGCTATCTTCAACACAAAACATCCCATGGACCATCAGACTGAAAGTCCAACACTTTACCCACTCAGCTATCAACACAAAACATCCCATGGATTATCAGACTGAAAGTCCAACACTTTACCCACTCAGCTATCAACACAAAACATCCCACGGACCTTCAGACTGAAAGTCCAACACTTTACCCACTCAGCTATCAACACAAAACATCCCATGGACCATCAGACTGAAAGTCCAACACTTTACCCACTCAGCTATCAACACAAAACATCCCACGGACCTTCAGACTGAAAGTCCAACACTTTACCCACTCAGCTATCAACACAAAACATCCCACGGACCTTCAGACTGAAAGTCCAACACTTTACCCACTCAGCTATCAACACAAAACATCCCATGGACCATCAGATTGAAAGTCCAACACTTTAACCACTCAGCACCCCATGGACCATCAGACTGAAAGTCCAACACTACCCACTTAGCTATCAAGACAAAACACCCCCAATGACCCTCACCTGAGGACACAGAAGTGCTGGATGAGGAGGGAGCGGCCGTGGTGGCTCTGGGAGACGGTGAACAGCAAGGTCAAGATGGCCTTCAGGAGGCTGTGACCCTTGACCACCGCCGACAGCAGCACCATCATGTGTTCCGCCAGCCCCTCCTGCTTCAGCAGCTGTTCCTGGTTACAGTCTGTGGAACATGAAACACACTTGTCATGTACCTGTGTATGATAGTCAGTCGTGTCCCACTATGACCATCACAACATGAAACACACAAGTCATATACCTGTGTATGATAGTCAGTCGTGTCCCACTATGACCATCACAACATGAAACACACACACATCATATACCTGTGTATGATAGTCAGTTGTGTCGCACTATGACCATCACAACATGAAACACACACGTCATATACCTGTATATGATAGTCAGTTGTGTCCCAATATGACCATCACAACATGAAACACACACGTCATATACCTGTGTATGATAGTCAGTTGTGTCCCAATATGACCATCACAACATGAAACACACACGTCATATGCCTGTGTATGATAGTCAGTTGTGTCCCAATATGACCATCACAACATGAAACACACATGTCATATACCTGTGTATGATAGTTGTGTCCCAATATGACCATCACAACATGAAACACACACGTCATATGCCTGTGTATGATAGTCAGTTGTGTCCCACTATGACCATCACAACATGAAACACACACACGTCATATGCCTGTGTATGATAGTCAGTTGTGTCCCACTATGACCATCACAACATGAAACACACACACGTCATATACCTGTGTATCATAGTCAGTTGTGTCCCACTATGACCATCACAACATGAAACACACACACGTCATATACCTGTGTATCATAGTCAGCTGTGTCCCAATATGACCATCACAACATGAAACACACACGTCATATGCCTGTGTATGATAGTCAGCTGTGTCCCAATATGACCATCACAACATGAAACACACACACGTCATATACCTGTGTATCATAGTCAGCTGTGTCCCAATATTGACCATCAGAACAGCAGTAGAGGAGGCAACTGCTGTCCCGACGATATGGGCTGGAATAATCGTGGGTGTCTTTTTCAAGTTACATCCCCACTCTCTGCCAAAGAGGACTTCAGGACAGTTTGCAACAATGACCATCAGAACAGCAGAGGAGGCAACTGCTGTCTTCACAATCTGGGCTAGAATAGTGGAGAGTGTCTTGACGTGGTTACTTCCCCACTCTCTCTGCCAAAGAGGGCTTTAGGACAGTTTATGATTATGAGCATGACCATCACAACAGCAGAGGATGCAGCTGGTGTCCCGAATACCTGGGCTAGAATTTAAGGTGGAGAGTGTCTTACTGCCAAAGTTACATATACCCCGTTCTTGGCCAAGAGGGTTTTAGGACAGTCAGTGTTGGCATGGCCCCAAAGGACAATTAGCCTCTAAAGCTGCAGCACTAAGGGCCAGTGCAATCTTGCTTCAATGTTTGAGTCATATAATCCTTGACAACACACGTCAACACTGTCAAAAAAGATGTGATAAATATGAGAGAGAGAGAGAGATTGAAAGAGAGACAGAAGGATTGGGGAGAGACAGACTGAGGGGGAGAGAGGAGAGAGAGAGAGAGACAGATTGAGAGAGAGACAGACAGACAGACTGAAACAGAGAGAGAGAAAGTGAGCATACTTTCACACACGGCAGTATATCTCCTCCCCTCACCCTCCACTGTTCAAAGACCAACAACAAAGAACTTTTCAACAACAATGCACATCACAAAAAACAAAAGGGAGCCCCTCTCACCGTTGTTAGTGCAGGCCTGAGTCATGGTGTCAAAGGCGGCGGTCAGCAGGTCGCGCTCCTCTCGGCTCAGGCTCTGAGGGCTGGCGGCCAGGCAGCGACACAGCAACTTGTGCTCATGGAACAGCTGAAGACCCCCATTCATCCGGAACTGGGCCTGGTTGTCCTCTGTGGGAACACAGTCATGTCAGTTTCAGTTTCTCAAGGTGCATACACTGCCCCACACCAGCAAGGCAAATGCCTGACCAGCAGCGTTACCAGTTTCAGTTTCTTAAGGAAAAGTCTCCACCCTTAACCCACCAGGTGTGCTGAAACAGGGAATCCAACTCAGGAAACTCAGGCGAGAATCCAGCACTCTAAACATTCAGCTACTGCACACGTCACTTATTGATTGATATGGATACTTGTATAGCACCTATTCTGTCAGGTACACATCACTTATTGACTGATATGGATACTTGTATAGCACCTATTCTGTCAGGTACACATCACTTATTGATTGATATGGATACTTGTATAGCACCTATTCTGTCAGGTACACATCACTTATTGATTGATATGGATACTTGTATAGCACCTATTCTGTCAGGTACACATCACTTATTGATTGATATGGATACTTGTATAGCACCTATTCTGTCAGGTACACATCACTTATTGATTGATATGGATACTTGTATAGCACCTATTCTGTCAGGTACACATCACTTATTGACTGATATGGATACTTGTATAGCACCTATTCTGTCAGGTACACATCACTTATTGACTGATATGGATACTTGTATAGCACCTATTCTCAGTCAGACACACGTCACTTATTGATTGATATGGATACTTGTATAGCACCTATTCTGTCAGGTACACATCACTTATTGACTGATATGGATACTTGTATAGCACCTATTCTCAGTCAGACACACGTCACTTATTGACTGATATGGATACTTGTATAGCACCTATTCTCAGTCAGACACACGTCACTTATTGATTGATATGGATACTTGTATAGCACCTATTCTCAGTCAGGTACACGTCACTTATTGATTGATATGGATACTTGAATTATTATTATTGATTGATATGGATACTTGTATAGCACCTATTGTCAGTCAGACACATGTCACTGATTGACTGATATGGATACTTGTATAGCACCTATTCTCAGTCAGGTACACATCACTTATTGATTGATATGGATACTTGTATAGCACCGATTCTCAGTCAGGTACACGTCACTTATTGATTGATATGGATACTTGTATAGCACCTATTCTCAGTCAGGTACACATCACTTATTGATTGATGTGGATACTTGTATAGCACCTATTGTCAGTCAGACACATGTCACTGATTGATTGATATGGATACTTGTATAGCACCTATTCTCAGTCAGGTACACATCACTTATTGATTGATGTGGATACTTGTATAGCACCGGAGATTAGAAAAGAGAGATAAACCACTTGCAGAAATTGCTGAAGCCAGGCAGCCTGCGCCGCGGCACGCATTCATTGTTCATGAGCTGCCTTTGCCCCGCCCAAACGAAAGGAAAGCGTCAGTCGAACGCAGTCTCCTGAGTGATTTTATCATTTGGATTACACCTTTTTTCCCTTTTCTGTTTGCTTCATCCCACGCAGATGTCAAACTCAATTTTGTTGTGAATAACATTCCTAAATATTTATATGTATTGGTTACTTTTATTTCCCTATCACCACAGCACCATTTTTCACGAGTCGAAAGATGACCTCCATTGTGGAAAACTATAATATTGGTCTTAACGAGATTCACTGCTTGTTGTAGTCTGTCTGTATCTTGCTTAAGGGCATTTAATTGATTTTGTAACCCTATGGGTGTGTCAGACAAGAGAACAACATCATCAGCAAATAGCATTAAGAGCAAATCTGTTGCGCCAGGTATCATTTGTATTCCATGTCTCCCCTTCTTTGATAACTCCACTGCCAATTCACCGATGAAAAAGGAAAACAGCTGTGTGCTTGGCATACAACCTTGTTTAACCCCTCTTGGACACTGAAAAAAGTCTGAATAAATACCTTTGTCATGAACACATACAAGTACAGAATCGTAGATGCTTTTAACAGCCATGTAAAACTCCCGAGAGAGAGAGACAGAGACAGAGACTTAGAGAGAGAGATAGAGCACAATACAACGGTCTGCTCGGGCAACATGAAGCGTTCGTATATATATGAATTATATATATGCTTATGTACATATAGATAGATTTAGATTTACATACTGATAGATCTATATGAAATTATGTATGTATGTGTTCATGTATGTATGTATAGACAGATGTTAGAAGAGAGACAGAGCTGAATATGTGTTTTATGTTTTGATATATATATTTTTTGTTGTTGAAGAAATGGTGATGTAAACCAGAAAGTGTGAAGAAAAAGTAGCGTTACGAAAACGCAGTTCAATAATTTATAACTGTCTCTCTCATGTGCGCTGGGGGAGGGGGGGGGGGGGGTTGGTGGTGGGGGGAGCTGCTTTATTTTCTTTTTATATTATCTACATTCAAGCAGATGCAAACGTGCTAAAAACCAAAGCAAAAATGAATCGGTTTTCATTGTATACAGCGAATCTTACTACACGTGGGAAATTCCAGGCGTAACTTAACTTTCGCTTTACTGCAGGTGAACCGTCGAACGGACCAGTTTCCTTCAGGTGGGGAAGGAGAGGGTGATTTACCCCCACCCTTCCGCACTGCGTGTGTGCCCCAAAACAGCTTCAGCACTGTTATAGACAGTAAGAAGGGGCCTGCCGTGAGTGGTTTCTCTCTCTTTTCTAATCTCCGATAGCACCTATTCTCAGTCAGGTACACATCACTTATTGATTGATGTGGATACTTGTATAGCACCTATTCTCAGTCATACACACGTCACTTATTGATTGATGTGGATACTTGTATAGCACCTATTCTCAGTCAGACACATGTCACTTATTGATTGATGTGGATACTTGTATAGCACCGATTCTCAGTCATACACACGTCACTTATTGATTGATATGGATACTTGTATAGCACCTATTCTCAGTCAGGTACACGTCACTTATTGATGGATGTGGATACTTGTATAGCACCTATTCTGTCAGGTACACATCACTTATTGATTGATGTGGATACTTGTATAGCACCGATTCTCAGTCATACACACGTCACTTATTGATTGATATGGATACTTGTATAGCACCTATTCTCAGTCAGGTACACGTCACTTATTGACTGATGTGGATACTTGTATAGCACCTATTCTCAGTCAGACACATGTCACTTATTGATTGATGTGGATACTTGTATTGCACCTATTCTCAGTCAGGTACACGTCACTTATTGATTGATATGGATACTTGTATAGCACCTATTCTCAGTCATGTACACGTCACTTATTGATTGATGTGGATACTTGTATAGCACCTATTCTCAGTCAGGTACACATCACTTATTGATTGATGTGGATACTTGTATAGCACCTATTCTCAGTCAGACACATGTCACTTATTGATTGATGTGGATACTTGTATAGCACCTACTGTCAGTCAGAGACCAAGCCCTAACTTTCTGTAGGCAAAAAATTAAAATCGCAAATGAAGAAAACTGCAAGTTTCAGTTTTGAGAATCTGGCAAAACGTGTGGATTGATCCATATATGCAACGCAACATCTGCTGTTAAAACTAAACAAAACTAAACAAAATTGAAAAAAAAAAGAAAAAAAGATAGTATGCGCCTGATTTCTCACAAAGGCCATGAGAGCTTGCCCTAGGTTTGTGTAAAAATTACACACACAAAAAAATCAATATGAAATAAAATAAACTAGATGAATAAACCAAAAAAAAAAAGAAATACAAATTAATTCACAGACGACACACAAGAAAACAGCACAAAAAACCAAAACCTGCCTTTGTCCAGCTGGCTACACAGCACCTGTAGCCTCCCACTGTAGTACAAGGTGTGTCGGTCAGGGGCCTGCACTCTCTTGCACTCAGAGAGACAGAGAGAGAGAGAGAGAGACAGAGACAGAGAGAGGAAACAGCACAGCACAAAAAACCAAAACCTGCCTTTGTCCAGCTGGCTGCACAGCACCCGAAGTCCCCCACTGTAGTACATGGGGAGCCGGTCAGGGGCCTGCACTCTCTTCAACACCTCCACCAGCCCCTGGGCCTCTGTGTCACCCGCGGCAAACAGCTCCCTCGCCTTCTGTTCGGCCGACTGGGCCGCCTCTGCCCTCGACACTTCCTCAAGGTACTCTGAAAACCACTTTTCAGTTTTAGTTTCTCTGAAAACCAGCTTTCAGTTTTAGTTTCTCTGAAAACCACTTGAGATAAGAGTGGAGGGTATCTAGCCTTCTGCTGTGCCAACTATATGGGCTAGGGCTAGACTTGAGATAAGAGTGGATAGTATCTAGCCTTCTGCTGTGCCAACTACATGGGCTAGACTTGAGATAAAGAGTGGAGAGTATCTAGCCTTCTGCTGTGCCAACTACATGGGCTATACTTTAGAAAAGAGTGGAGAGTATCTAGCCTTCTGCTGTGCCAACTACATGGACTAGACTTGAGATAAAGAGTGGAGGGTTCTAGCCTTCTGCTGTGCCAACTACATGGGCTAGACTTTAGAAAAGAGTGGAGGGTTCTAGCCTTCTGCTGTGCCAACTACATGGACTAGACTTGAGATAAGAGTGGAGGGTATCTAGCCTTCTGCTGTGCCAACTATATGGGCTAGGGCTAGACTTGAGATAAGAGTGGAGAGTATCTAGCCTTCTGCTGTGCCAACTACATGGACTAGACTTGAGATAAGAGTGGAGGGTATCTAGCCTTCTGCTGTGCCAACTACATGGACTAGACTTGAGATAAGAGTGGAGAGTATCTAGCCTTCTGCTGTGCCAACTACATGGACTAGACTTTAGAAAAGAGTGGAGGGTATCTAGCCTTCTGCTGTGCCAACTACATGGGCTATACTTTAGAAAAGAGTGGAGAGTATCTAGCCTTCTGCTGTGCCAACTACATGGGCTATACTTTAGAAAAGAGTGGAGAGTATCTAGCCTTCTGCTGTGCCAACTACATGGGCTAGACTTGAGATAAGAGTGGAGGGTATCTAGCCTTCTGCTGTGCCAACTATATGGGCTAGACTTGAGATAAGAGTGGAGAGTATCTAGCCCAAGTTACACCCCACTCTCTCAGCCAAGTGGGTTGAAGAACAGTTGGTGCTGGGGATGATTCGCAAAGGCCAACTAGCCCCCAAGGCTGCAGCACTAAGAGCTAGTGCAATCTCAGCTCCTAGTCTGAGAGGCACACAGTCTTTCACAAAAAGCCCAAGCTGTAAATGACTTCCCACTGCAGTGGAGAAAGTGTTGATCATATAACTCTTACCTTGCTGTTGGCCCAACTGCAGGAAAGCTGATGTCAGTCTGTGATATAAGCTGAGTGTCAGGCCATAAAGCAGTACACACACAGACCAACCCCGCCCACCTCCCCCCAAAAATGGTCAGAGCTTGAGGTTTGTATAGTATTGTATCATATTACTCTTTTTGTCAAAACAGATTTCTTTGTGTAAAATTTGGGCTGCTCTCCCCAGGGAGAGCGTGTCGCCACACTGCGAGCGCCACCCTTTTTTTAAACTTTTTTTTTCTGCCTGTAATTTTATTTGTTTTCCTATCGAAGGGATTTTCCTACAGAATTTTGCCAGGGATAACCCTTTTTTTTGCTGTGGGTTCTTTTACGTGTGCTAAGTGAATGCTGCACACCCAACTTCAGGTTCATGGTCTCGTCCAAATGACTAACACCCAGACCACCACCCAAGGTGGAGAGAAAATACCGGCGACTGTGGGATTTCAAACCGGCACATTCACATTTCTCTCACTTCCTGGCCGAACGTGTGACCAGCGGACCAACACTGCAGGTTTACCTTGCACCATGGTCTGTTTCTTGGGGTCGATAGTGAGCACCTGGCTGAAGCTGTCCCTGGCCTCCTGGTAGTGTTCCAGGGCCAGGTGGGCACGACCCATGTGCACGTGGGCCTTGATGGTGTTGGGGTTCGCCTGCACCCAGTTCAGGCAACATCGTTAGTGAGAGACAGAGAAAGAGAGAGGGAGAGAGAGAGAGACTCAGAGACAGAGAGAGAGTGTGAGACACACATACACATAGAATAGAACAGAATAGAATAGAATAGAACATGTCTTTATTACCAAGAGTACCGGGGTCACAAGGAATATTGGGGGGGATAGTACATAACAAGGTATGAAAATAAATCGAAAATCATACACAAACACAGATACAGTAGAGAATAGGATACATACAAGTGTATATCAAAATAAAAACTTGTGCATACTCACACATGCACGCACTCACACACACACACACACACATGCACGCACTCACACACACACACACACACACACATGCATGCACGCTCACACACACACTCTCTCTCTCTCTCTCTCACACACACACACACGTTTGAAAAGAAGCCGCATATTACATGTGGATGGGGCTGATGACTAGATCATCAGGTAGATGGTTGTTGATTGCACAATTCTATTTATCAAACTAGATTTGTTTGAGAGACAGGACACTGACTGCTTTGGGGAAAAAGCTGTTGGCAAAGTGACTGGTTTTCGTCCTTGTACTTCTTGACCAGAGGAGAGCATCTCGAAAATCCCAAAAACTGGATGTGATTCATCCTGGCTGATTGATTTTGCTTTTTTGAGTAGCCGTTTATAATATATGCCATCTAGAGAAGGTAGATCAGCCCTGGTAATCTTGGTGGCAGTTTTTACGATTCTGTTAAGGGCTGCAACTTGTGCCTTGGAAATGTTTCCGACTTGAAGAAAGAGAGACACAGACACTGACATTGTTTTATTGCCACTGACAATACTATCCTTTGGCATGGAGGACAATGTAGGAACAAAATACTATCCTTTGGCATGGGGGACAATGTATCAACAAAATACTATCCTTTGGCATGGGGGACAATGTATCAACACAATACTATCCTTTGGCATGGGGGACAATGTAGGAACACAATACTATCCTTTGGCATGGGGGACAATGTAGGAACAAAATACTATCCTTTGGCATGGGGGACAATGTATCAACACAATACTATCCTTTGGCATGGGGGACAATGTAGGAACAAAATACTATCCTTTGGCATGGGGGACAATGTATCAACACTATACTGTCCTTTGGCATGGGGGACAATGTAGGAACACAATACTATCCTTTGGCATGGGGGACAATGTAGGAACAAAATACTATCCTTTGGCATGGGGGACAATGTATCAACACAATACTGTCCTTTGGCATGGGGGACAATGTATCAACACAATACTATCCTTTGGCATGGGGGACAATGTAGGAACAAAATACTATCCTTTGGCATGGGGGACAATGTATCAACACAATACTGTCCTTTGGCATGGGGGACAATGTATCAACACAATACTATCCTTTGGCATGGGGGACAATGTAGGAACACAATACTATCCTTTGGCATGGGGGACAATGTATCAACACAATACTATCCTTTGGCATGGGGGACAATGTAGGAACACAATACTATCCTTTGGCATGGGGGACAATGTATCAACACTATACTGTCCTTTGGCATGGGGGACAATGTAGGAACAAAATACTATCCTTTGGCATGGGGGACAATGTAGGAACAAAATACTATCCTTTGGCATGGGGGACAATGTAGGAATAAAATACTATCCTTTGGCATGGGGGACAATGTATCAACACAATACTATCCTTTGGCATGGGGGACAATGTAGGAACACAATACTATCCTTTGGCATGGGGGACAATGTATCAACACAATACTATCCTTTGGCATGGGGGACAATGTATCAACACAATACTATCCTTTGGCATGGGGGACAATGTAGGAACACAATACTATCCTTTGGCATGGGGGACAATGTATCAACACTATACTATCCTTTGGCATGGGGGACAATGTATCAACACAATACTATCCTTTGGCATGGGGGACAATGTAGGAACAAAATACTATCCTTTGGCATGGGGGACAATGTATCAACACAATACTATCCTTTGGCATGGGGGACAATGTATCAACACAATACTATCCTTTGGCATGGGGGACAATGTAGGAACAAAATACTATCCTTTGGCATGGGGGACAATGTATCAACACAATACTATCCTTTGGCATGGGGGACAATGTATCAACACTATACTATCCTTTGGCATGGGGGACAATGTAGGAACACAATACTATCCTTTGGCATGGGGGACAATGTATCAACAAAATACTATCCTTTGGCATGGGGGACAATGTATCAACACAATACTATCCTTTGGCATGGGGGACAATGTAGCAACACAATACTATCCTTTGGCATGGGGGACAATGTAGAACACAATACTATCCTTTGGCATGGGGGACAATGTATGAACAAAATACTATCCTTTGGCATGGGGACAATGTATCAACACAATACTATCCTTTGGCATGGGGGACAATGTAGGAACACAATACTATCCTTTGGCATGGGGGACAATGTATCAACACTATACTATCCTTTGGCATGGGGGACAATGTATCAACACAATACTATCCTTTGGCATGGGGGACAATGTATCAACACAATACTATCCTTTGGCATGGGGGACAATGTAGGAACACAATACTATCCTTTGGCATGGGGGACAATGTATCAACACTATACTATCCTTTGGCATGGGGGACAATGTATCAACACAATACTATCCTTTGGCATGGGGGACAATGTATCAACACAATACTATCCTTTGGCATGGGGGACAATGTAGGAACTTCTTCTTCTGCGTTTGTGGGCTGCAACTCCCACGTTCACTTGTATGCACACAAGTGGGCTTTTACGTGTATGACTGTTTTTACCCCGCCATGTAGGCAGCCACACTCCGTTTTCGGGGGTGTGCATGCTGGGTATGTTCTTGTTTCCATAACCCACCGAACGCTGACATGGATTACAACACAATACTATCCTTTGGCATGGGGGACAATGTATCAACACTATACTGTCCTTTGGCATGGGGACAATGTACAACACTATACTGTCCTTTGGCATGGGGGACAATGTAGGAACAAAATACTATCCTTGGCATGGGGGACAATGTATCAACACAATACTATCCTTTGGCATGGGGGACAATGTATCAACACAATACTATCCTTTGGCATGGGGGACAATGTAGGAACACAATACTATCCTTTGGCATGGGGGACAATGTATCAACACTATACTATCCTTTGGCATGGGGGACAATGTAGGAACAAAATACTATCCTTTGGCATGGGGGACAATGTATCAACACAATACTATCCTTTGGCATGGGGGACAATGTATCAACACTATACTATCCTTTGGCATGGGGGACAATGTATCAACACTATACTATCCTTTGGCATGGGGGACAATGTAGGAACAAAATACTATCCTTTGGCATGGGGGACAATGTATGAACAAAATACTATCCTTTGGCATGGGGAACAATGTATCAACACTATACTATCCTTTGGCATGGGGGACAATGTATCAACACTATACTATCCTTTGGCATGGGGGACAATGTAGTCTTGTTTCCATAACCCACCGAACGCTGACATGGATTACAGGATCTTTAACGTGCGTATTTGATCTTCTGCTTCTGTACACACACGAAGGGGGTTCAGGCACTAGCAGGTCTGCACATATGTTGACCTGGGAGATTGTAAAAATCTCCACCCTTCACCCACCAGGAGCCGTCACCATGATTCGAACCCGGGACCCTCAGATTGACAGTCCAACGCTTTAACCACTCGGCTATTGCGCCCGTCAATGTAGGAACAAAATACTATCCTTTGGCATGGGGGACAATGTAGGAACAAAATAATGACAGTTTACATAGAAATTGACACACTGCTAAGAGTAAAAAGAAAATCAATGACAAAAAAACAACAACAACAAAATAATAGAATACAACATATTGCTAAGATAAAAAAACAACAACATAATAGTAAAAAAGCTCGACCATCCAACTTTCTACAAAGTCATTCAGAATTATAAACTGTGGAACTGGCATCAGGGTAACGTTTTTTTTCGATAACTATAAGGCTTCCGAAGATAATTTCTTTTTCCAACAATCCCAAGCTAGGGTGATAAATTTTGCTTGTGATCTTATTCTTACTTCATCTTCTATCAAAACCATACTGGTAAGGTTCATGTTACTTAAGTTTTCACTGTTGAAAATTAAGCATTTCTTTCAAATTTCTTCATAATACTTACACATAAAAAGGAAATGAGTTTCATCTTCAACTGAAATACAATACATAGGACAAGGGGACTGTGTGGACGTGTCAGCAGAGAACCATTTTTTGTTAGCATTTAGGCCAGGCTTGTTCTGTGCCATTTGTTACTTACTACTTTTATGTATTTTTCTGTCTGAAAAATGTTCTTAAAAGTGAGGAACGAAGTGTGTTTTGCTTACTCTTCAAAGTGGGCATGCTAATCCTGTTTGTACCAAATTAATTATTCTGTCTTTAAATTCTGCGAGAAATATTCGATCACTGCCAACACCCTGACATATCCAGACAATCCCAAGGCCCTGTGTGGTTAAAACATTCTTCACCAAAAAAGCCCAATTTTTTTCTTTCCCAGAATCTAAATGATTTAGCATAATTCCATAAGCTTGTCTGCTTATTCTTGTCAGTGGGAGCTATATTAATCTAAGCCAGTATCTAATACATTTGATCTTTGTTTTTGTATGTAGTGGGTATCGACCAGTTTCACCATATGACATTTTAGTGGACGAATGCAAAGGCACCGAAAGGAAGCGTTCAACTGAATATGTATGAACCTTTTCCATTTCTTGATTATCGTACAGTCCCCAGATTTCTGCAGCATATGTTTGGATTGGTTCAATTTGTAAGTCAAATAGTTTCCAGAATACAGAGAAATCGATACAGTTAAGTTTGTTTTGTTTTTTAAGATCTTATAATCTCCATTATCCCCTTCTTTCCTTTTCTACAACTTTCAATCCATGAACCTGGGAGACTCAACTTAGTTGAAAATGGAAGACCTAAATTTCTTTAAGAATTTGTTACTTTATCCTCACAGTCTCCATAGAACCATTTTTTGTGAATTGAAAGATGCCCTCCCTTTCGAAAAGCCATTACATTCATTTTGTCCAGACTTACCGTCAAATCTAACCTATCAGCCTCAAACTTTAGTGCATCCAATTGGTTTTGTAGCCCTATTGCAGTGTCTGATATAAGAATAACATCATCGGCAAACAATAACAAAAACACTTCAAAGGCACCAAGGGATTAAGTGTGTGCCGTGTCTTCCCTTTTTTGTCACCTCAAAAGCAAGTTCATTGATGAAAAATGTGTGTGTGTGTGTGTGTGTGTGTGTGTGTGTGTGTGTGTGTGTGTGTGTGTGTGTGTGTGTAAGTGTGTGCTGTGTATAAGTGTGTATGTGTTTGTCTGGCCTCCTTGTATTGCCTTGATCATACTGATGATCACCTGCATGCAGTCAATGTGACACTGTATAGCACTACTCAAAAACATATAATTAAAAACATACATACACACAAATCAACCCAAACTCGATCAAGGCACACACACATAAACACATACACACAAACACGCACATACACACACACACATACTCATACACACACATACACACTCACCCAAACATCCTCACACATTCACACACCCACGCAGTGACACACAAAAACACACCACCTACTCACCCACCAGCTTCATCCCCTTAAAACCAAAGCTAACGGAAATGGTCCAACAACTCACCCTGAGAGCCCAGTCACAGTCTTTCAGCGCCTCTTCATACTTGCCCAGTTTGATCAGTGCTTGCGCACGATTTGTATACAGCATGGGGTTGTCTCGTATTTTGTCGATGGCCTGCACAACCACAGTGTATCAATTTCCTCACTTTTTTTTTCTATTTGTCTATCTTTACAGTTGTATTACAATGGTAAGTATACATAGCAAAGACATGCATAGGACATCTGATGATAATAATAACAGATGTATCAATTTTCTGTTAACATCTGATAAAAATAGATGTATTCATCTTGTGTTGACATCTGTACATCTGATAACAACAGATGTATTCATATAGTGGTAACATCTGTACATCTAATAATGATGATACTAATATATGTATTTATATAGTGTTAACATATGTGCATCTGATAACAGATTATTTATATGGTGTTAACATCTGTGCATCTGATAATAGATGTATTAATGTAGTCTTAACATATGTGCATCTGACAATATGTGTATTCATATAGTGTTAACATATGTGAATCTGATAATATATGTATTTATATAGTGTTAACATCTGTGAATCTAATAATACACATATTCATACAGTGTTAACATCTGTGCATCTGATAATAATAGATGTAATTATCTAGTGTTCACATCTGTGCATCTAATAATAATAATAATAATAGATATATCAATATAGTGTTAACATTTGTGCATCAAATAATAGATGTATTTATAATATATAGTGTTAACATCCATACATCTAATGATACTAAATGTATTAATATAGTGTTAACATCTGTGCATATAATGATAAAAATAGAGGTAATCATATAGCATTAACATCTGTGCATATAATAATAACAATAGGTGTATTTATAATATACAGTGTTAACACCCATACATGTAATGATACTAAATGTACTAATATAGTGTTAACATCTGTGTATATAATAATACAGGTATTCATATAGAGTCAACATCCATGCATCTACTACTACTAATAATAGATGTACTTATATAGTGTTAACATTGGTGCATCTAATAGTAATAGATGTACTTATATAGTGTTAACGTATGTACATCTAATAATAATAGATGTACTTAATGTTAACATCTGTGCATTCCCCCCCCCCCCCAAAAAAAAAAAGATGTATTCATGTAGTTCTAACTCATGTGTTGAAGTAATTCAAAGCGACACACACCCCAATTTTCACATGTATGCAAAACTCTGAAAGAAAATGATGAAAGGTGAAACTTGTATACATGTAGATAGAAGCTACAGAAACTAAAGACAGACAAAAAGAGCTGCGGTAAAGAAAAGCTATTTTGGAAAGATGTAGGTTTTAAGGCCAGACTTGAAAGAGCTGACAGCTCACATGCACGCTTGGTGAAAGTACATACACACAAACATACACATTCACAAACGTACACAAATGATATTTTCAGTCAGTTTCCCACTTGAAAACTGACACAGCTGGATGTTTCAAACTTTAAAAAAAAAAAGTGAATGACAGCATAAGGACATGTTAACTTCAAACTAAGAGTTAGCACTGACACTGAATGTTAACTTCAAACTAAGAGTTAGCACTGACACTGAATGTTAACTCTCTCCATACGAACGGCGAAAGAGACGACGTTAACAGCGTTTCACCCCAATTACCATCATCAAAATATTGCAAGTGGAAGGGTCTTATACTGAAGAGGTGAATGTTGACAAAGAATCCCACAATTCTGGCGACAGAAGCTAAAGGTTGGGTCATTGAGACACCCACTGGACATCCGAGGGGTCTGTGCAGAGGAGAAGAGAGGACTGGCCGTACTGAGTGAGTTAACTTCAAACTAAGAGTTAGCACTGACACTGAATCTTAACTTCAAACTAAGAGTTAGTGCTGACACTGAATGATAGCATAAGGACATGTTAACTTCAAACTAAGAGTTAGCACTGACACTGAATGTTAACTTCAAACTAAGAGTTAGCACTGACACTGAATGATAGCATAAGGACATGTTAACTTCAAACTAATAGTTAGCACTGACACTGAATGTTAACTTCAAACTAAGAGTTAGCACTGGCACTGAATGTTAACTTCAAACTAAGAGTCAGCACTGACACTGAATGATAGCATAAGGACATGTTAACTTCAAACTAAGAGTTAGCACTGACAATAAATGTTAACTTCAAACTAAGAGTCAGCACTGACACTGAATGATAGCATAAGGACATGTTAACTTCAAACTAAGAGTCAGCACTGACACTAAATGATAGCATAAGGACATGTTAACTTCAAACTAAGAGTTAACACTGACACTGAATGATAGCATAAGGACATGTTAACTTCAAACTAAGAGTTAGCACTGACACTGAATGTTAACTTCAAACAAAGAGTTAGCACTGACACTGAATGTTTACTTCAAACTAAGAGTTAGCACTGACACTGAATGTTAACTTCAAACTAAGAGTTAGCACTGACAATAGCACTGACACTGAATGCAGCCCCTTTCTACCTGATTGTACAAGTCCAGGGCCTTTTCAAAGTTGTTCTCCTTGAACGCCTGGTTTCCCTTTTCCTTCAGCACCTGCGCTTCTTTCTCGTTCACCTTCCGTCGCTCTGATCGCTCTTTGGCATCCGCTTCCAGGGCCGCCAGGAAGGAGTCTGTCAAAGAAAAACCACAATGCACCATGTTTTTCTGCCAGGAAAGACTCTGTCAAAGAAAAACCACAATGCACCATGTTTATCCACCAAGAAGGACTCTGTCAAAGGAAAAACCACAATGTACCATGTTTATCCACCAAGAAGGACTCTGTCAAAGAAAAACCACAATGCACCATGTTTATCCACCAGGAAGGACTCTGTCAAAGAAAAACCACAATGCACCATGTTTATCCACCAGGAAGGACTCTGTCAAAGAAAAACCACAATGCACCATGTTTATCCACCAGGAAAGACTCTGTCAAAGGAAAAACCACAATGTACCATGTTTATCTGCCAGGAAGGACTCTGTCAAAGAAAAACCACAATGTACCATGTTTATCCACCAGGAAGGACTGTGTCAAAGGAAAAACCACAATGCACCATGTTTATCCACCAGGAAAGACTCTGTAAAAGGAAAAACCACAATGTACCATGTTTATCCACCAGGAAGGACTCTGTCAAAGAAAAACCACAATGTACCATGTTTATCCACCAGGAAGGACTCTGTCAAAGGAAAAACCACAATGTACCATGTTTATCTGCCAGGAAGGACTGTGTCAAAGGAAAAACCACAATGTACCATGTTTATCCACCAGGAAGGACTCTGTCAAAGGAAAAACCACAATGTACCATGTTTATCCACCAGGAAGGACTGTGTCAAAGGAAAAACCACAATGTACCATGTTTATCTGCCAAAAAGGACTGTGTCAAAGGAAAAACCACAATGTACCATGTTTATCCACCAGGAAGGACTGTGTCAAAGGAAAAACCACAATGTACCATATTTATCTGTCAAGAAGGAATGTGTCAAAGGAAAAACCACAATGTACCATGTTTATCCATCAGGAAAGACTCTGTCAAAGAAAAACCACAATGTACCATGTTTATCCATCAGGAAAGACTCTGTCAAAGGAAAAACCACAATGTACCATGTTTATCTGCCAAGAAGGACTGTGTCAAAGGAAAAACCATAATGTACCATGTTTATCCACCAGGAAGGACTGTGTCAAAGGAAAAACCACAATGTACCATGTTTATCCACCAGGAAGGACTCTGTCAAAGGAAAAACCACAATGTACCATGTTTATCCACCAGGAAGGACTGTGTCAAAGGAAAAACCACAATGCACCATGTTTATCTGCCAGGAAGGACTCTGTCAAAGGAAAAAACACAATGCACCATGTTTATCCACCAGGAAGGACTGTGTCAAAGGAAAAACCACAATGTACCATGTTTATCCACCAGGAAAGACTCTGTCAAAGGAAAAACCACAATGTACCATGTTTATCTGCCAGGAAGGACTGTGTCAAAGGAAAAACCACAATGTACCATGTTTATCCACCAGGAAGGACTCTGTCAAAGGAAAAACCACAATGTACCATGTTTATCCACCAGGAAGGACTCTGTCAAAGGAAAAACCACAATGTACCATGTTTATCCACCAAGAAGGACTCTGTCAAAAGAAAAAACACAATGTACCATGTTTATCCAGACACACAAACACACACGCTCTTTTTCTCTCTCTCACACACAACACACACATTTGTTCTTGTCTTCTTTTGATTCTACTGACCATGTGGACTCACCACACACACACATCCACACACACCTATACCCACCCACCCCTCCTACACACTCACATCCACACACACCTATACCCACCCACAACTCCTACACACACCTATACCCACCCACCCCTCCTACACACACACATCCACACACACCTATACCCACCCACCCCTCCTGCACACACACATCCACACACACCTATACCCACCCACCCCTCCTACACACACATCCACACACACCTATACCCACCCACCCCTCCAACACACACACATCCACACACACCTATACCCACCCACAACTACACACACACATCCACACACACCTATACCCACCCACCCCTCCTACACACACATCTACACACACCTATACCCACCCACCCCTCCAACACACACACAAGCTGATCCCTCAGCCCCTACACCTCATTCACACACCCACGCACAATGAATGACACTCAAAGAAGCAGAAAACAATGACTCACTCTGATCAGTGATGTCCATATTTCCAGCCCCTCCTGCTGATCCGTCCTCCCCACTTCTTTTGTTGATGACTGTTTTGCTGAACCCTGCCACACCAACATTGGATGACTGTTTTGCTGAACCCTGCCACACCAACATTGGATGACTGTTTTGCTGAACCCTGCCACACCAACATTGGATGACTGTTTTGCTGAACCCTGCCACACCAACATTGGATGACTGTTTTGCTGAACCCTGCCACACCAACATTGGATGACTGTTTTGCTGAACCCTGCCACACCAACTTTGGATGACTGGCTGAACCCTGCCACACCAACATTGGATGACTGTTTTGCTGTTTTTTTTATACCAACATTGGATGACTGGCTGAACCCTGCCACACCAACATTGGATGACTGTTTTGCTGAACCCTGCCACACCAACATTGGATGACTGGCTGAACCCTGCCACACCAACACTGGATGACTGTTTTGCTGAACCCTGCCACACCAACATTGGATGACTGTTTTGCTGAACCCTGCCACACCAACATAGGATGACTGTTTTGCTGAACCCTGCCACACCAACATTGGATGACTGTTTTGCTGAACCCTGCCACATCAACACTGGATGACTGGCTGAACCCTGCCACACCAACATTGGATGACTGTTTTGCTGAACCCTGCCACATCAACACTGGATGACTGGCTGAACCCTGCCACACCAACATTGGATGACTGTTTTGCTGAACCCTGCCACACCAACATTGGATGACTGTTGTGCTGAACCCTGCCACACCAACATAGGATGACTGTTTTGCTGAACCCTGCCACACCAACATTGGATGACTGTTTTGCTGAACCCTGCCACACCAACATTGGATGACTGGCTGAACCCTGCCACACCAACATTGGATGACTGTTTTGCTGAACCCTGCCACACCAACATTGGATGACTGGCTGAACCCTGCCACACCAACATTGGATGACTGTTTTGCTGAACCCTGCCACACCAACATAGGATGACTGTTTTGCTGAACCCTGCCACACCAACATAGGATGACTGTTTTGCTGAACCCTGCCACACCAACATAGGATGACTGTTTTGCTGAACCCTGCCACACCAACAATGGATGACTGTTTTGCTGAACCCTGCCACACCAACATAGGATGACTGGCTGAACGCTGCCACACCAACATTGGATGACTGTTTTGCTGTTTTTTTTATACCAACATTGGATGACTGGCTGAACCCTGCCACACCAACATTGGATGACTGTTTTGCTGAACCCTGCCACACCAACATTGGATGACTGGCTGAACCCTGCCACACCAACACTGGATGACTGTTTTGCTGAACCCTGCCACACCAACATTGGATGACTGTTTTGCTGAACCCTGCCACACCAACACTGGATGACTGGCTGAACCCTGCCACACCAACACTGGATGACTGTTTTGCTGAACCCTGCCACACCAACATTGGATGACTGTTTTGCTGAACCCTGCCACACCAACATTGGATGACTGGCTGAACCCTGCCACACCAACACTGGATGACTGTTTTGCTGTTTTTTTTACACCAACACTGGATGACTGGCTGAACCCTGCCACACCAACATAGGATGACTGTTTTGCTGAACCCTGCCACACCAACATTGGATGACTGTTTTGCTGAACCCTGCCACATCAACACTGGATGACTGTCGCTGAACCCTGCCACACCAACATAGGATGACTGTTGCTGAACCCTGCCACACCAACATAGGATGACTGTTGTGCTGAACCCTGCCACACCAACATAGGATGACTGTTTTGCTGAACCCTGCCACACCAACAATGGATGACTGTTGCTGAACCCTGCCACACCAACATTGGATGACTGTTTTGCTGAACCCTGCCACACCAACATAGGATGACTGGCTGAACCCTGCCACACCAACATTGGATGACTGTTTTGCTGAACCCTGCCACACCAACATTGGATGACTGGCTGAACCCTGCCACACCAACATTGGATGACTGTTTCGCTGAACCCTGCCACACCAACATAGGATGACTGGCTGAACCCTGCCACACCAACATTGGATGACTGTTTTGCTGAACCCTGCCACACCAACATTGGATGACTGTTTTGCTGAACCCTGCCACACCAACATTGGATGACTGTTTTGCTGAACCCTGCCACACCAACATTGGATGACTGGCTGAACCCTGCCACACCAACATTGAATGACTGGCTGAACCCTGCCATACCAACATTGGATGACTGTTTTGCTGTTGTTGTTTTTTACACCAACATTGGATGACTGGCTGAACCCTGCCACACCAACACTGGATGACTGGCTAAACCCTACCACACCAACATTGGATGACTCTTGCTGAACCCTGCCACACCAACATTGGATGACTGTTTTGCTGAACCCTGCCACACCAACATTGGATTACTGGCTGAACCCTGCCACACCAACATTGGATGACTGGCTGAACCCTGCCACACCAACATTGGATGACTGGCTGAACCCTGCCACACCAACATTGGATTACTGGCTGAACCCTGCCACACCAACATTGGATGACTGGCTGAACCCTGCCACATCAACACTGGATGACTGTTTTCCTGAACCCTGCCACATCAACATTGGATGACTGGCGTAACCCTACCACACCAACACTGGATGACTGGCTGAACCCTGCCACACCAACATTGGATGACTGTTTTGCTGAACCCTGCCACACCAACATTGGATGACTGTTTTGCTGAACCCTGCCACACCAACATTGGATGACTGTTTTGCTGAACCCTGCCACACCAACATTGGATGACTGGTTGAACCCTGCCACACCAACATTGGATGACTCTTGCTGAACCCTGCCACACCAACATTGGATGACTGTTTTGCTGAACCCTGCCACACCAACATTGGATTACTGGCTGAACCCTGCCACACCAACATTGGATGACTGGCTGAACCCTGCCACATCAACACTGGATGACTGTTTTGCTGAACCCTGCCACATCAACATTGGATGACTGGCGTAACCCTACCACACCAACACTGGATGACTGGCTGAACCCTGCCACACCAACATTGGATGACTGTTTTGCTGAACCCTGCCACACCAACATTGGATGACTGTTTTGCTGAACCCTGCCACACCAACATTGGATTACTGGCTGAACCCTGCCACACCAACATTGGATGACTGTTTTGCTGAACCCTGCCACACCAACATTGGATGACTGTTTTGCTGAACCCTGCCACACCAACATTGGATGACTGTTTTGCGGAACCCTGCCACACCAACATTGGATGACTGTTTTGCTGAACTCTGCCACACCAACATTGGATGACTGTTTTGCTGAACCCTGCCACACCAACATTGGATGACTGTTTTGCTGAACCCTGCCACACCAACATTGGATGACTGGTTGAACCCTGCCACACCAACATTGGATGACTGTTTTGCGGAACCCTGCCACACCAACATTGGATGATTGTTTTGCTGAACCCTGCCACACCAACATTGGATGACTGTTTTGCTGAACCCTGCCACACCAACATTGGATGACTGTCTGAACCCTGCCACACCAACATTGGATAGCTACACTGTATTGTTCTGTACTGCACAGCACTGCACTGTGTCGCATTGCAGTGCATAGTAATGTATTGCATTGTTTGGTAATGTGTTGCATTGTGTTGTGTTTTGCTGAACCCTGGCACACCAACATTGGACAGGTACATCACACTGCATTGTTCTGTGTTGTGTTACATTGTGTTGTACAGTACTGTGTTGCATTGTATTGTATGTTAATGAGTCACGGTGTGTTGTGTTGTTTTACCGAACCCTGGCACACCAACATTGGATAGGTACACTGTGTTCCATTGTTTTGTGTTGTTACACTGCATTGTATAGTATTGTGTTACATTGTATTGTATGATATTGTGCTACATTGTATTGTATAGCATTGAGTTACATTGTACTGTATGGTATGTATGGTATTGTGTTACATTGTATTGTATGGTACTGTATTACACTGTATTGTATAATATTGTGTTACATTGTATTGTATGGTATTGTGTTACATTGTACTGTATGCTATTGTGTTACATTGTACTGTATGGTATTGTGTTACATTGTATTGTATGGTATTGTGTTACATTGTACTGTATGGTATTGTGTTACATTGTATTGTATGGTATTGTGTTACATTGTATTGTATGGTATTGTGTTACATTGTATTGTATGGTATTGTGTTACATTGTATTGTATGGTATTGTGTTACATTGTACTGTATGGTACTGTGTTACATTGTACTGTATAGTATTGTGTTACAAGGTACTGTATGGTATTGTGTTACATGTACTGTATGGTATTGTGTTACATTGTACTGTATGATATTGTGTTACATTGTAGTGTATAGTATTGTGTTATATTGTACTGTATGGTATTGTGTTACATTGTACTGTATGATATTGTGTTACATTGTAGTGTATAGTATTGTGTTATATTGTACTGTATGGTATTGTGTTACACTGTACTGTATGGTATTGTGTTATATTGCATTGTATAGTATTGTGTTACATTGTACTGTACAGTATTGTGTTACATTGTACTGTATGGTATTGTGTTACAAGGTACTGTGTTACACTGTACTGTATGGTATTGTGTCACATTGTATTACATAGCAAAGTGTCATGTTGTGGTCACAGTTGTGTTTTGCAGAACCCTGGCACACCAACATTGGATATATGCTTTGTACTGCATTGCTGTGAACTGCACTGCGCTACATTGTATTAAGTTGTACTCTCCACTGGCTGCAGCAGGTTCCTCTGCACTGTATATGGACTGCTATCTGCAGGGAACAGCTCAAGCAAATCATTTCTCTCTCTCTCTTTCTCTCTCTCTCTCTCAAACAGAGACATAAAAGAATTCATATAAACAAGGAACAGACGAAAGGAGAGAGATCAAAAAGAGAGAGAGAGACGACAGCAGCTTATAACACACAAGTGGAGTTGGGTAAGAATCAATTGTCCTTGACCAGCCACCTGTGGCGAAGTGGTTAGCATCATGGACTGAAGGCTGGGAGGACGCGGGTTCAAATCCCAGCGGAGGTGGGGTTTTTGGCCTGCGGCCGGCTCCTACCCAGAGTTGAGTGTGTTATGGGCTTAAATGGGGAGACTGAGACCATGCAGCTGAGTGTCATCCACTTCACGGATACGTCTTTGGGTGTGTTGCTTTAATTACCTGACCAACACTGCAAGTGTCTGCATCTCTCGGGCCTGGTTGACACTGGGATATCATTATGAAAGGAAGTGTAGAGTACAGCCTTGTTATGAAGTCCCAAACCAAATAGGACCTCCATAGCAACACCGTCATCCTCCTCCTCCTTCATTATTACCATTATAAACAAAAATGTCCCAAAGTCTATGGCCTTTCATGCCCTGCTGTCATGGTGACCTCAGTTTTGATACCACACCACTTCTGTGCTTGGGGTGAGTCCTGTCAATGCAATCAGTGTCAGCAGATTCATGGGGGACTGTTGTTGGAGGGATGTGGCAGCAGTCTCCACTTTGGGAAGGATGCTCACTCAGTCTGGATCCGTGACTAAGCCATTATTGTCGTTAGTAGGGGGCTTAGTAGGTGGTGTCCGAAGTACGTTAAATCAGAACAGGTACCACTGAACACCACTGAAGTGACTCAGCAGCATTGCAGGGTCTCCTCTGGTGTGTGGCCTCCTGGCGACCTAACATTGATGGTTCCCTGTGGACTGCAGACACTGGGAGTGTGACAGATGAACCCGGGTGTGACTGTGTTTAGGGGACAAGAAATGAGCAGCTTGGGAGCAATGCCACTGACACAGTTCAGATGACAGGGCTGCAAAAAAAAAACAACAACAAAAAAACAAACAACCCCCCCCCCAAAAAAAAAACAAAAACAAACCCAACTGTCCTAGTTTTTCAGTCTAGTTTTCATTCAGGCAATGACAATGTGACTCCATCACACAAACACACACAAAAAACAAACTGGAACAGCATCAACAACAGGAACAAGAACCCTATCCAATATCCTACCAACAATAACAACATCAACAATAACAACAAAAACCAAAGGACAAAGAAGAGAAACCTGTGGTGGTTTGAGGCAGGTCCTTCTCCTCATCTTTGTCAGCACTTTTGGTCTTCTGGGACTTAAGGAACTCATCCGCCTTGTGCATCGCCGTCTTCAGCTGCTGGTCATCGCCAGAGTTGAGTCCCTTCACTATGGACTCTGTGTAATTGGGGTACAAAAACAGCAACCACGTGACAGACAAGACTTATTTCTGACTGTACTTGTATTGTAAACATGTGTATAATTTGTTACACTTTAAAATACAAAGAATCAATCAATGAATAGTAATTAGTATGAATATATTCATTAAAAACTAATGACCAGCAGGAAAGAAAAGGGAAAGATCCTTTGTGCCCAATGCAAAGGAACATGATATAATTCATAACAATATTCACTGGTTCGTTGCAATGTTTGTTGAAATCATCATAACCAAGAATTAACTGTCTTAGTTTCTCAGTCTTTTTATCCAGAGTGAAACTGGTAATGTGAAAGGAATTACATGCCTTGTCTGACAGAACCTGAAGCAAATACAGACATGACGAGATTCACTAAATTTATCTATATTCATTCAAAAATCAAACAATGAAACTACCAATTTATTAGCTGTTCCTAAAGCATTTGGACAAGTTTGGAGGATATCAACTGGTCACTTCCATTTATCATTAGGAAACAAAAATATCTCTGAAATACACACACACTGCTTGTGCCTTTTTTCTGCAGAGATTTTAAAGTGCACTATTTGCCTTACACTCATAATACCAAGAAAATGTCCATGCATGCATCATAGTTAAAACAGCAGGGATAGGATGGGAAGGCATAAATAGTGGTATCCATAGATTATATAAGTATATATCCCTCTACTAACCTAGTGTTAATTTGCAGTGTGTAAAAAAAAAAAGAAAAAAAGAAAATAAAGTCACCAGACCAGTTACATACCAGATCTGTGGAGGTATACCAATCTGAATTAAGGGGACAAAGTTACAACAGATCTTTTTCTTTTTTTTTCTAAGCATAGATTACAGACAACTTTCTGTTAGAATCAAGTTCAGCAACCATACATTAAGAAAAAAAAAAGGGATTATTCAATACTCTTTACAATCATTTTCAGTTTTGAAAAGTTACTTTGACTGAGTGTCTTGGTAACTGAAATCATATCCTCTTCAAACTTAATCCTGATCCAAGCACTACATTTGACCTTTCTTATGTTTAGCACAATGATGTATGAAAAATTGTAGCTGGTTATCATTCATCATACAATATACCATTTCTCAGAAATCGAAGCAGTGAATACTGTGCTTAATCTTTCTGAGTTATCAATTCTCAGTAACATGTTTTCTTCAAAACGCTATCTTTATATTCTAATCTAATCATAAATCTATTCTTGCTTCAAAACAAAGTTATTAAGTATAACCAACAGAGAAATAAGTTGGCATACTGAAATATGTTTTCTTTGTACACAACTTTTTAAAAATCTCTTTTTGTCAGTTCACGTTCCATAACAACATGAATAAAACCATCAGTGTCACTGCATCAGTGAATGTTGATCTGCAGTATCTTTTTATTTCTAAGTTCTGTCCATGAACCCCCAATCAAGGCGTATAACTGATAAAATATGCATACATTAAAATATGAATGGGTGTACAATTAATGAAATATCCCTAATTCTAGTCCTTATCAATAATGTAAAGTTCTGCCACTGCTACTCACTAAATTAAGAAACAGTTCTTGACTAAGGGCCAGAACTCTTACCAACAGGTCCCTTCAGCTAGCAGACATGTTCTTGTGATCGCTCCGTCTAAGTTAAAAAAAATTATGAAGTTGATCACATTGCAAGACATCTGATCTTCCAAAAATTGTTGAAAACAAAGTTGTGATAGCAGAAAGTGGTGCAAAAATACAATTGTGAAACAACAGATCATTTCAGGAAGATTTGTTCTGGAACTAACTTCTATCACAGAATACTCAGTCATCGATCACTCATGGATTTTAAAAATAACACTTTACTCGATTTTCACTTCGTTTTGAGTTTGCACTTCGTGAAGGTAACAGATAACAGATGTCTGTGTTTATATATATATATACACATACACACACACAATCATCTTATAAGTATCTGTTTGTTTAGAATTGTGAAAATGTTGTTGTGATCATGAAACCACAGAGTCAGCCTGGAGGCAAAGGGGGCTCGTCAAGTATGAGTGGCTCAGGTACTAAAGGTAAACAAAGAGCCAAAGCATCTCTCTCACAATTGACTCCATGGCAACGCTTGATTTGTGATGATCCATGTTGAGGACGGTGATGAGGCAGTCTGTCGAGTGTTACAATTGCAAATGGTGGGTCCCATACCTCAAGAGACAATCTAAAACTACAGAAAGGGTACAAAGAAGAGCAACTAAGTTATCAAAAGAAGGCAAATCTATGAGCTATCAACAGAGACTTATATACTTAAATCTGCATTCATTAAAGGGTAGAAGGCTAAGAGGGGATTTAACAGAAACATACAAAATGTTAAACTGCTACAATGAAGTCCATGTGAATAATATTTTTAGAATGTCAGATTATGAGTACAAAGAAATTCAATGATGAAAATTTGCAAAGTGCACTGTAATACAAACATAAGAAAAAAATTCATTAGCTAAAAGAATTGCACAAATATGGAATGCACTACTTATCAAAACTAAACTTGCACAAAATACTAATGTGTTCAAAAATCTTCTGTCCTTGACATGAACATCAAGTTAAAAGAAAACAAGAAAGGCAAGGCCTTCAAGACACACTTGTGATACACTTTAAAAAAAATCCAAGTTTTTAGGTATTGAGTATAATGCATTTACTGTTATATTTATATTTTTTGTATTCTCTAAACTTGGCACTTTGATCTGATATTCGACCCAACAAAGGATCTGTCATTATTATCATTTTTTGTTCAAACAGGAACTTCTTTTGCTCAGCATGGAAGTTTTATTTATTGCAAACGTTTTGGTTTAGATAGCAGAACAAGGGAAATTACTCTGCTGGGGAACTTACTTTGCTTTAAACTGATCTTTCTCATCTTAAACATTACATTTTGAAATTATACTCAATACATAAAAAGCTTGGATTTTTTTTTAAAAAGTGCATCACAAGTGAGTCTTGAAGGCCTTGCCTCTCTTGTTTCAAAATATAATGTTTAAGATGAGAAAGATCAGTTTAAAGCAAATTAACTCCACTAGCATTACAGAGTAATTTCCCCTTTTTACTATCTGCAGCAAAACGTTTGCAAAATAAATAAAAATTCCATGCTTAGCAAAAGAAGTTCCTGTTTGAACAAAAAATGATAATAATGACTGCTCTAGCTGTTGGGTCACAATATCAGATCAAAGTGCCAAGTTTAGAGAATACAAAAAATATAAATATAACAGTAAATGCAGTTTGCATATAATTAGGCTTCATTCTTTATTTTTTTGTGCCAATCCCAGAAGCGCAATATTGTTTTAAACAAGATGACTGGAAAGAACTAGATTTTTCCTATTTTTATGCCAAATTTGGTGTCAACTGACAAAGTAGTTGCAGAGAAAATGTCAATGTTAAAGTTTACCACGGACACACAGACACACACACACAGACAACCGAACACCGGGTTAAAACAAAGACTCACTTTGTTTACACAAGTGAGTCAAAAATTACTGACTTTGATGAGTAAATTACAGTATATGTAAATGAAAACACGTGTATCCCACAAATAAAAGGAGACCGATATTGCAGGGGACGTAAAACAAAAAGGTCGTGAGGCCTGGGCAGTCAAATGCCAGTCCCTACACATCCAAAGAAGAGCAGTTCGATTCGTCCTCAACCGCTATCACCGGCGTGCAAGTGTAACAGACATGCTTGAAAAGCTCAAGTAGTTGCCTCTCCAGAAACGTCAAGCAGCAAGGGTCACAATGTTGTACAAAATACACAACGACCTGGTGCAAGTCAACAAAAGTGTCCTCCAAAAACCAGTTATGAGAGACAGAAGATCACATGACCAACAATTCCAACAGCTTGTGAATCATAAACAGCAGTATCGGCTCTTTTCTTTCTTCCCACGTGCCATTCATGAGTGGAATGAACTCCCAGCAAACATTGTTGAGGCAGACTCCCCTAGCAGCTTCAAAAGCAGAGTCACCTCTCACCTTAAGGTCGCCACTCTTGACAGTCTCGCTGCTGCGAAACTCCAAGAGTAGGCAAAACCATAGGATAAATTACAGCAATTGTCGGGTATGAATGTGAGAGTGAATGTTTAGGTAAGCAGTGGGTAGGGGGAGTGCTGGAAGGAGGGCGCTGTGGCAGGGGATGCCAGGGGCCATCAATAGGATGCCTGCCTGTCACTTCTCGCCCCCTCTGATCTAGTTAGTGGGCAGGAGGGAGAGTGCAAATGTGATTGGAGTAAAAATTTTTTTTTTTTTGTCAAGCAACTAGTCTGCGGAAACCCCCGCAAAATGTGGCAAAATAATCAAAGTGTTGATTGTGGCTACACAACAGAAGAAGAAGAAGAAGAAGAAGAAGAAGACACTACTACTACAACTACCACTTGTACTACTAGTACAAAGTTGCTGCATCGTGTTTGCATACAACATGTATAACAAAGCAAAAGGAAGTGAGAAAGCCAGACTAAAAGTAGAACGACCTGCTAAGAAAAGAAAAGTCCCTGGCTTGTGACTATGGGCATACATGTGCATATATCAACCGTCACAGAACTTTCCAGTTTCTCACTCTGTACTAGAACTTTCGTTATAAGACACTCATGTTTCATCAAAACTATGACCTAAACGGATTTTACACGACATTTGTACGTTAATACTTTATAGAATATACTATAAGGAACCAGTTGCCGTTGCAAAAAATAAAACAGAAGAGTGTATTACCAATTTCTTCAACTTTGTTAAGGAACGATTTCACATCTTCTGTCGTGTTCGACGCCATTTTGCTTGTTTATGGCAACTATGAAGGAGCAGTCCTTGTGTGACTGGACTAAAACAATATTTATACTTTATTTGGCTTTGAATTAGAAATAAGAAGATTCAATAAGACTAATAATACAATTATTTTTCATGTCTGAAATATTAGTCAAGTAAATGATTTGAGCTCGAAAACAACTGATAAAATCTTAAGATTACAATTACTTGTCCCTAAATTCCGGAAAAGGAAAACCGGTAAACTTGTCTGGGCGCATGCGTAGCAACACATTCTTTTGGTTCTCAATTTGATGGATTGGAGAAGACTTCACATATAAAGTTGATAACGTTCTATTAGTGACTGGTACTTGAAAAAAAAAGTATTTTCTTTGCATTTTAAACAGAAGTTTATTTGCCGTTTGCATACCTTTTTTTTCTCCAGTACGTTTATTTGATTTTTGTATTTTGATTATTATTGTTCTTGTAAAATAATAATGGTTTTCTTTTGATGTTATATTGATTGATATATTGATTTTTGCACCGACAGAAGGATGTGTAGGTATACATATATAAGCACAAAGAATGTATTGCTGAACTCTGTGATGACAGTGGCAGACATCATGATTTTATCTGATGAAGTGAAGCAAAAAAAAAAAAAAAAAAAAAAAGTATGTTTCATATGGATATGTATTGATGTGTAGGTATGTATACATGTATGTAGGTAGGTAGGTAGGTATAAATAGGTTCTGCAATGAATAAGGGACCTAGGCATGCCCAGAACACCTGCACCAGGATCTACCATTGCGTACACATCTTACACAGGATCAGGATCAAATATGTAACAATGACCAGTTTTGGCCATCATGGTTAATAGCAAACTCTAAATTTTCTAAATTCTTTTTTTTGTTGTTATTGTTGTTGTTGCTAGTAATGGAACTTGAACTCTTTTGCTGAATTGAATTGAGAAGCCTTTCCTTTTCATGACGGTTTTTCTTTCTACTTTGCTCCCTGATATGATTCACAATCCCTGCGTATCGTTGGTTAGATCTTATGCTGGTCTTAATGTAGTTGATTTGCATAGCCCTGTGTCCGAACTGGAATTGGAATCCTACAGAATCAAAATCAGACTTTAATTCTGCCTCATTTTCCCTCCATCAGTCCATGAGATAAGCAAGGATGGGGTGGGGAAGACAAGTTGCAACATGAATGTTATTATTTAACATTAATTCATATTCTTCCAT